>NW_021703774.1:134983364-134983950 GCF_005190385.1 Monodon monoceros | reverse complement strand
ATATATATATATATATATATATTTGTGAGGTTGTTGTGAGTTTTAACTAATTTATGTATGCCCAGTGCTTATCAGAGTCCCCGACCTAGAATAAGGACTCATCAATACTAGTTACTATTTCAGGATGAGGAAAGTGGCTTAGTAAATGCTCCCTTAGTATGGGGGGATAAATATGCTTTGTGACGAGGTACAAAAATGAATCCCTTGTAACTCCCCCCAGCCCCTTCCCTGTGGCTGAAGAGGAGGGTGCTGATGCTGCCTGCTTGGCCTCCTTCACCCTCGGAGTCTCTCTCAGCAGTTGTGATTGAACCCAAGAACAGACGAACATTCTTCATGCCCTCTTTTCACCTGAGAACATAACTTGGTGCTTAGAAAACACTGTTGTCTTCATTAACTTGGCCTTGGCTCACCTTGGGCTTTGACATGAGAGAGAGAGAGCCCTTGGAGGGTGGGTTGGGTATGTGTGTGGGAGCACAGAGAAGGGCCCTGGGAGAGCACAGAGAGGGGCTCAGGGGGAGCACAGAGAGGGGCCCAGGGAGAGCACAGAGAGGGGCTCGGGGGGAGCACAGAGAGGGGCCCTGGGGGG
>NW_021703774.1:134961873-134983264 GCF_005190385.1 Monodon monoceros | reverse complement strand
GGGGGGAGCACAGAGAGGGGCTCAGGGGGAGCACAGAGAGGGGCCTGGGGGGGGGAGCACAGAGCGGGGCCCGGGGGGAGCACAGAGAGGGGCCCAGGGTGAGCACAGAGAGGGGCCCTGGGGGAGCACAGAGAGGGGCCCTGGGGGAGCACAGAGAGGGGCTGTGGGCAGAGCATCTGCTCACTGGGGCCAGAGAGGGAGAGGAGAATCACGGTCATCGCCTGAGTTCAGTGTTTCTTCCTTTGGCCAGGAGTGGTCCTTGATGTGTGTGTGAGAGAGAGAGAGGGAGAAGGAATGTGAGTGGGAAGACCGAGAAGGCTTGTGTCAGAGTTGGTACGTGTTAGAAGACAAGAAGTGATTGGATGTGCTGGGCCATGAGTGTGAGAATGTGTGAGGGGGTCAGTGTGTGTCTGTGTGTTGCAGGGAGTGTCGAGCAGCTGTGTGGTAGACGTGTCACTGTCAGTAGGGGTGGCTGTGCAGGATTTCTTTTATCTCCCCTCTATGGGTCTGGCTGGGGAGGTCACGGTCCCAGCTGCTGGGCTGGAGAATGGGGTGGACTGGGGGAGGGGGAGTCCTCTTTATATCTGGACAGGAAGTCCTTTATGGGGAGATTGGGTAGCAAAAGATGCCAGGAGATGGGTGATGCGGCCTGACCGTGCAGCCCCTCGCCCATCGTGAGGACAAGGAAGGGAAAACAGATGCAGTGTTTGCACGAGAGATACTAGGGGCCGAGTGGTTATGGGATTATGGAACCAAAGTGGCCACGGAATTCCCAAGTTGGGAAGACCCTGAGGGATGATCTCTAGAGGACCTTCGTCCCCAGCGTAAGATGAGACCTGAGGTCCAGAGGGGGAAAGTCACCTGCCTCTGGTCACATAGACTTGACCGTCACCCAGCGGGGGTCTCAGGGACTTGGGCTAGAAAAAGGGAGGGAGAAAGCCACACAGCTGGTAAGAATTGAATGGCTGCGTGAGTGGGAAGTATTGAGGTGGCCAGCGAGGCAGTGGTTCAGTGCACAGACGCCGTGTGGTGTCCACTGTCACTCACGTGGTGGGATGGGGCTGGGGGTGTTAAGTGGGCCGGAGGAGAAGCATGTACCCCCTGGTGGCTGGAACTGTGGGCTCAGTGTCCAGCTCCCACAGAGGAAAGGGTCAGAGAGATGCTTGTGGAAAGACACTGGGGGCAAACCGCAAAGTGAAGTGGCAGCCCTGGAGAGCAGATGGGGTGAAGCTGGCAGAGGAAGGGCCATGTTGAGTTTTACCAGAGGGACACTGGGCAAAAAAATGCCCTCTGGAACAACCCGAGGGCTGAGGCTTGGGTGGTGGGGCTCAGTGACTGATTACCCACTGCGGCTGCCCTCTAGGTCAGGCTGGCTCACCAGACCCTACACAATCCTAGCTGTACCCGAAACACTCTCTCTCCTTTGAGCCCAGTCTGCTCATCCTGGATCCCCTCCTCTGTTTCTGAGTTGCTCATTCCCTACACCTCTGCCCACCTGGATCTGGCGTTTGTTCAGACCTGTGGCCTTCTTCCCCCATCCCCTGTCATCATTTGGGTAGGGATTTCTGCGAAGGCCCTTCAGATGGTGACTCATTGGGGCCACCCTGGCTCTGCCTTGAGGGAAGGAGGCTCAACGGAGGCTGAGTTATAGATGTCTGGTCCTGCCCATCAGGCATCCCACCACCAAAGGTGGATGCAGGGCTGGGGGAACTGTGCTTCAAGCAGTTTACTTGTGGGAGAGACCCCAGGACGGTCTGAGGAGCCATGCCCAGCCTGGTGCGGGAACACTGAGGGAGGAAGATGAGTTCAGTGCCAGGAAGTGCAGTTGGGTTGGAGGCTGGCGGGTCAGATTAAAGGGAGGCAAGCAGGCCAAGGTCAGCATGACGGAGGTTGAGAGAGCCAAGTGAGGTCTGAGAGAGCAGAGCAGGGTAGCCAGGATCCAGCGCGCAAATGCTGGTCCTCCCAGATTGCTCTTTTGCAGGGGGAAGTGAAGGACGAGGGTCTAATCTGTTGGTCATCTGTGAATACATCTCCAGCGAAGAGGAAACGGTAGGTTGGATCCTCTGAGAGGCAGATGCCAAGACAAGGTTAGACATTCAAGAGATTTGTTGGGGAAATGCTTGTGAAGGATAAAGGGGAGAGAGCGGCAGCAGGCAGGGCAAACCTGCAGAAGTGATGCGGGACTGCCCCCCGGGGGAAAGCAGAGGTGAAAGTTAAGAGGGCTGGACAGGAAGGTCTCAAACCTAAGCTCACTTCTGAGAAAGTTTTGTCCGGGCTTGTATAGCGGTTCCTGAACCAAGTCACCCATTGGAGTACCCTGCGTCTGTTAGGGGTGGGCGGGCACTTGCTCCCCTGCTGCACCCAGCCGCTGGCTGTATCTCGTAGGGGTGGGCAGAGGCTTGCTCCCCACTGCCCTCTCCCTTCACTTGGTCATTGGCTGTATCTGGTAGGGTGGGTGGGCACTAGCGCCTCTGCTGCACTCAGTCATTGGCTGGGAGCTGCCCTGGGAAGCCTGGCCTCCGTACACGTGCTGGTGGATCCAGGGGGGCAACAGTAAGAGCGGGCTTCTAGAGATCTGGTGGTGCATTTCCATGGTCTCTAAATGGCTTAAAAGAGGCTGAGGGACGTGGCTCCGAATCACTTCCAGGGGCACATTACCTTCATATTGCCACTTCCAAATGCTCATTGGCATTTAGAGTTATTTAATCCAATTCACCTGGCACAGGAAGAGAAGGGGGTGGGGAAATCAAGAAGAAAGAAGAGTCTTACAGTTGTAAAGCATTGGTCTCCAAGAATGGAGACCTGTGTTCTCAGGTTCTGTCACTCTCTCTGCAACCAAAAGCAAGCCATCTTCCCTCCGTGGGCTCATTTCTGCATTTGTAGATTGGGGGTAATAGTAATCTACACCTCCTAGACATGTTGTGAGGATAAAAGAAAATTGTGGATGTGAAAGTTTGCTTTTAGTGGAAAAGAACCATATGGTTATGTGTGGACGGACAGCATTCTGCCTATGGAATATGTCTCTCTCTAAATAAACTCTCTCTCTCAAAAAAAGAACGATACAGATACGTGGTATTATATGAACATTATTAATAGGGGTAGGCTGGGGTTATTATGATGAGTAAGTAAGTTATTTCACATGACAGGCTGAGCCAGGCACAAAGGCTTAATAAAAATTAGCTGCTATTTTCTTTCCCCCCGCAATTTGGTCAAGAGCCAATTCTATTCAGGGATAATTCTCGAATGAGTTTAGGCCTAAACGGTTTTCCTCAGGAAATCTGAACTCAGAGCTGCTACTCAGGGCTCACTCTGTCCTGGCTGAGCTTCCACTTCCTGTGCCAGCGTTTGCTGGGATTCGGGAGGCTCTGTGGAGAGAGGCTGTGGCTTCATATTTAATGTCGTCTCTGCTCCTCCATCTCTGTGAAGTAGGCACTGTTAGTATCTCTGTTGACAGAACAGCTCAGAGAGGTGAAGCGTCTTGTCCAAGGTCACAGAGCAGGCCTCAGTCACAGCTCAGCGCTCTCTGGAGCAGGACCCGTCGGACTGAACACCCCCTCTCAGGAGTGTGGAAGATGAGCTAGGTGTGTCAAGGGCCTGGCAGAGTGGTGGTACAGGCAGGCTCGGCAAACAGCTATTATTTCAGTCCAGGTCTGCCCCGGGTGTGGGTAGCTGCTCCTCAAAAGCTTCCCGAGTCCTTCGGTGCCCGTCCTTACCAGAGGTGCCACGTTACACGTCCTTACACAGAATATGACCTCTCTGTCAGAAGGCCAGCTTGCTCTGTTGGTGTGTCTCTGGCGTGGCTGCCTGGCGATGCTGCCTTTGAGGCCTCTTGCCTTCTGGGAGGGAAGTTCCAGCTGGTTGAGCTGCTGCCCGCTAGCCCAAGGGCTGTATGCACGGAGAGGGCATTTTTAATAGTTCTTTGGCATATTTTCTGGCCCCCAGTACTTTTAAAGCAAATTTCTCTATCACTTGGCTCTCCCTCCTGCGTTTATTTATTCATTCAACAAACATTGAACACAAACAACACCACCACCAACGCTCACAACATCTACTGAGTGCTTTTACGTTCTAGGAACCATGATGACTACAAGGAAAACAAGACTAGAATAATCACTGTTGAGCTCTTACTCCAGGCAAGGCACCAAGCTGAGCACTTTGCATCATGACCCTTCCCATCTTTAAGCAGCCCTGTGAGGTGGATGCTATTATCCCCTCGGTACAGAGAAGGAAGCTGAGGTGGAAAGAAGTGAAGTAACTTGCCTGAGGACATACAATTAATAAATGTTGGCACCAGATTCAGACTTTTTGGCTCCCAAACCCAGGCTCTTAACCACTACACTGACTCTTCTAAGGGTGTGTGTTTCTTAAGAGATGGATGTTTTAACATTTAGCTATGCAAAAAAAGTAATCTTTAGAATCATTTAGGTCCAGATTCAATCACAGATCTACCAGTTACTAGTTGTGTAACCTTGGATAAATTTGTGGGGAAAAAAAAAAAAATACTTCAACTATTGAGCACCGTAACTAGTGCCCTTCTAAGTGCTGTATGTACAGCCACATACAATCTTGGAGAGATTGCGTGTTGGGTTCCAGACCACCGCAGCACAGTGAATGTCACAATAAAGCCAGTCACACAAATGTTTTGCTTCCCTGGTGCATATGAAAGTTATGTTTACACTGTATTAGTTAAAAATAATTATTTGAACTTTAATTATTTCCATTCTACAGAAGAAGGAACTGAAGCTCAGAGAGGTTAAGTAACTTTCTCTAAGCATATCAGTCAAGGTCCAGTCAGAAGATAGAAACCATACAGTAATTTGAGTGGAGAAAGGTTAATATAAAGAATTGTAAACTAGTTGCAGGGCATATTAACTACTGAGGGGTAGAGATAACAGTAAAGAATGCAGGAATAGGGGATGTAAGGAGCACCTCTTCCTCTAGGGTGGAGGCAGGGTACCTCTGAAATAATAAGAAATATATATATATATACATATATATATATAGTTGTGTATATATATATATGTGTATATATATATATATAGTTGTATATATATATTGTTCTCTGCCCTGAATCCTAATACAGAGTTCCTAAGTCCTGTAATTTCCTGAATGACGGAGGAGATAGGAGTGCCTCACCTAAAGCTCCTAAATCCCTTGGAATTTTCTGGGTGATAAGAGTGTCTTTTGTTCTAATGATGCCACTCTTGGGAGGCTCCTGTATGGGGTCTGGTCACCTGAAAGACCAAGCATGATTAAGAAGCTTGAAACTTTCAGCACTACCCTCCACCCTCTGGGAAGGGGTGAGGGGTGAGGGGTTGGAGATTGAGTTAATGAAAGATCAGTCATGCCTGTGTGATGAAGCCTCCATAAAAAAAAATCCCTGAACTATGGTGCTGGGAGAACATCCGGATTGGTGAACATATCCACATTCCAAAACGGTGGTGCACGACACACCCCAACTCTATGGGGACAGAAGTGCCTGCACGCAAAACACTTCTAGATCTTACCCTATGTACCTCCTTATCTGGCTGTTCATCTATATCCTTAATTGCATCCTTTATAATAAACTGCAAATGTAAGTAAGTGTTTCCCTGAGTTCTGTGGGCCATTATAGGACGTGATCAAGCCTGAGCAGGGGCTTATGGTAACCCCCAATTTCTAGCCAGTTGGTCAGAAGTATAGGTGAGTACCTGGGGCTTGTGATTGGCCTCTGAAGCCACAAGACGGTCTTGTGGGATTGTGCCCTGAACCTTTGCGTCTGCACCAACTTCCAATAGTTCATGTCATAGCGGAACCGTAGCACACCCAGGTGGTGTCAGCACATTGGAGAATCAGCTGGTGTGCCCCCGCCTACTCCCACTCCCACATTTGGTGTCAGAAGTGCTGTGAGTCGAGGACAACGTGGGAATTTTCTTTTAGTATGCAAGGAAGGAACAAATTTGGAAGAGGATCCCTTCTCCCTAGGCTGAGATTCAGACCTCAGTGGAGGGGGTGTGACTTAATCCACTGGATGGTGGAGAGGTTTGCTGAGGTGCCGCAAGTGGGAAACCAGATCCTGGGATGCCAACAGAACTCTCTAGGGACCTGCCTTCTGGGGTGTGATTAAGATCCTCTGAGGGGCTGACTGGGAGAGTGCCGCTGACGTCTGCAGTGGAGTTGCCTTCTGGGGTGCTGGTGAAACTTGCTGAGGTGTGAGCACCATTGAGATTGGGTGTCCTTTACATGCTGGTTGCTATTCACCACAGGAGCAAGAAGAAAGCAAGCACACGGAACCAGGAAGAAAAGACCCTTCCTCCTGTAGCACCCTCTAGTGCCCTCTACTGACAAAGCTTAACATTATATGTCCACTGACAAAGGAGAAATGTTCACAGGGTCCACAGCATCACAAAGCCGGGCAATGAAGGTGAGTACGGAACTGAAAGGCAGTACATTGATGACTGGCCCGGTAAGTATTATAACCTATTAAAATCCAGGTTTATCTGCTGCCAAAGCCCCAATTCTTTCAGCAATAACACTGACCTTTTCTGACCTTCAGTTTTCCCATCTCTAAACTGGCAACAACAGTGCTTGTCTCACAGGGATGCTGTGTGTATTAAATAAGATGAGGCACGTACAGATCTGGAACGTCGTAGAGGCTCAGTGAGAGTTAGTTGGTCTGCCTGCCAGATAAATGATAATTTATCACTGACACCGCTTGCGATTCATACAGTTCTTTTGTATCACTTTCACTGACTTTATAACATCCGGAGTCTTTTGTAAATTACAGTATTACTTTGTAGGCCATTTGCATCATATATTTCTTATATTATTAGAGGTGGCAGATTTGACCATGGAAGAAAGGCCATCTTCCCATCACATCCTCTTCTTTGTGGGTCATACTCTTTAGTGTCAAACAGTGTGTGTGTGCCTGTGTGTGCTGCTCTTTGAATGAGGGTTACCTTTATAGGTGGGGAGTACGTTAGTGAAAGTTTCATGTTCAGTCTTTGCTTCCTTACTTGACCTCATAACTGTGGGAATTCTGATAATCACTACTCAGGCATTGAAGACATCCTATAGAAGTCTGTTTCTCGGAGCTTGTACCTTTCCCATATTTACTGCCCATCATTTCTTATACCAGCACCCAGGGGGCCCTTAGGGACCCTCTTTGTCTCCTGAATCTAATAAATGGCCCTTGTGCTAAAGGTTGACCAAGAGCCTTTGGTCGTTTGCAAGGGAGCCCTGGCCTTCTAGTGGGGCCCAAGCCATCCTGTCTGGTGTGTGGTTTTGTGGGACAAAGAACACGTCATCTCTTTTGTTCCTTTCTATCTTCCAGGCCACACTTTATACACAATAATAGAATGTTGGAACAGGGATGGGTGACATACTATGCTCCAACCAAAATTTATTAGGGGTCTACCCTGAAAATTTTCACGTGTTTTGACATTTGACATTTCACGTGTTCTGACATTTCACAGCTTTCCTTTGAGTTTGCTCGATATTTTTGTCCTTATTTTAGTGGTGGGGCTCAGAGAAAGTGACTTGTTTCAGGTCTCCCAGCTGAGGAGTAGAGCTGGGATAAGGACTGTGGTGTCCAACTCTTAACTCCAAGCTCTTTCCCCCAGTTTACAGATGAGGAAACTGAGGCCCCCAAGTGGGAAAGGACTTACCCAGAGGCACATCAGCAGGTCAGTGGACCCAACCCAGACCCTAAGCACTCTCATTCCCTGTTCATCTACTTTCCTGCTCAGACTGGTTATTGAGCTATTGTTTTAGGAAAGGAAAACACATTTCATATGAAGTGATTTAAAAACTTTCAGACTCTTCCTTAGTTGCACAACAAAAAGCTTCATTTTATTTACAAATGTTATTTTTTAAGACATTTAAGACGTCCAGTGATACAGTTACTTCATTACTGAATTGGCAATGTGCAGTAACTAAAATTCATCTGATTCATCAAACTTTCAACACCCTTTGACATAGGGACTATATCGTACTGAGATTTCATTGTCCTGAAACAGCCACAAACATTTATATGTGATCAAAGAGAAGAAGTATCTGTCCAGAAGCCAGGTTTTCTGATTCTGAGCCCAGTGCCCTGGCTCATTTGCTTTATTAAAGAATGTTATATTTTTTACTGATTAAGATGATGGCTATAATTACCCAGTGCTTTGAACTTTACCTTGCATGTATTAACTCATCTAATCCTTAGAACAATCCCCTGTCGTAGATATCATCATCATTCCAATTTTACAGAGATATTCACAAGGGGACATACTGATGATATTAAACACTTATATATTGTCTAGTCTTTGTAAAGGTTTATTTTCTACTTTTAACCCTTGAATCATCTACCCCCCGTGCGGTTCCTTCATGTCCCAAGATATTTGTATACTATGGATCGATAATGCACAAGGCCTCAGTTAAGATACTGTGAGTTCAAGTGATTGAACATCTGTCTAATAGTGGCTTAAGAAGTAGGCAGTTTCCCACTTTCAGCAACATGGATGTACCTAGAGATTGTCATACTACGTGAAGTAAGTCAGAGAAAGGCAAATAACATATGATATCACTTATATGTGGAATCTAAAAAAACTGATACAAATGAACTTACTTGCAAAACAGAAATAGACTCACAGACATAGAAAACAAACTTATGGTTACCAAAGGGGAAAGGGGGGAGGAGGGATAAATTGGGAGGAGGGATACATTGTACACACTACTACATATACAATAGATAAACAACAAGGACCTACTGACTAGCACATGGAACTGTAGTCAATATCTTGTAATAACTTATAATGGAAAAGAATCTGAAAAAGAGTATATATATATATCCAGTTTTATATATATATTTGAATCACTTTGCTGTACACCTAAAACATTGTAAATCAACTATACTTCAATAAAAAAAGAAGTAGGCAGTTCTAGGCTGGTTCAGGGACGAAAAAACCAAAATCAAAACAAACAAACCAAAACCCCAAAACAAAACCAGCCTCTTTCCGCCCTTCAGTTCCTCTTTCCTCAGAACACTGACTTTTGTCTTCAGGCTTGTTGCCTTATGATTTAAATAGAGCTGCTTCAGCCTCAGTCCTCAAATGACTATTTTCAAAGGTAGGAAGCCAAGGGATGTCACCGTAGCATCTCTCTATCAAGTGAGGACATCTTCCCCTAGAAGCCCTCCAGTAAGTTTCTCCATATAGATCGCTGAGTTGAACTGAGTCACGTGGCCTCTGCTAGTTGCAAGGAAGGCTAGGGAAATGCGAGCCTCTGTGTGTGTGTAGATGTCAGCATGAAAAAGATGGGAAGGAAATGTCTATTGGGTATTCGAACAACAGTTTCCATCACACATGATAAACTGGTAGTGGATACTTATCTTTTAATGTGGTCTCCAGGGGCTACTGAGCCATTCCATTTATTTAATTCTCAGCACAACATTGGGAAGTTGCTGAGTCACGTGGTGGAAGTTCAAGAGCTAAATACGGTTACTTTGAGATGTCATAATTCTGTGATTGAACAATGCGTGGTGTATCAGGATGCCTTCTGCTGTATAGAACAACCACCTCTCCTGTGAGGTTTTGTATGAGTTTGAGTACCACTTCTTGCCCTTGCCCTTGTCCAATAGTTTATTTTAGCTGAAGAGTGTAGGTAGAACAAAGGGGCCATATTCATTAAAATGAATAAAATGATATTCATTTCATAAAATGAGATCAGCAAGGAGATGAACTCCCTTAGAGACAGGATTTGTTTCAGGACCAAAGAAGGAAGAACAGGTGTGTAAAGAGGGTCTTAACACTATCCTTGAGGGAGGGCTGGCTGGGGGACATCTCTGGGAACTTGGTCCTTCTTTTCTAGGAAAATGCCCCACGCATTGTGGACCTCTCCTGGGAGCCCTCACAGAGGGAGAGCTCTCTCCGCAGACTCATCCTCAGAAACTTCAAAGCAGATGTTTGCTTTGAGGAGGTAAATGTTTACCCTTCTGTCTTATTTTCAAAGATCAGCAGAAAGGACTATAAGATCTTGCCTGGTTGATTTAGAGGACAGTTTCCTGCTGGGCCCTAGGACTAATATGCCCATTTGCTACCACCTGTCTGCTTCTCTGATGGGAAAAGTTGTTTCTTTTGGGGAGATCTGCTGGGGTGGGGAGCAGAGTCCTTTCTTCCCCTCTAGAGCTTGGTGCTCACTCTGCATGGTGAAGACAGCAATATGTAGCAGACTTTTTAGGAACAGCCACCTTCTCATGCCTGGCATTGAACCCAGGTATGGCCATGAGAGTGGAAAGACACCCGACTGGGAGCCAGGGCTCTAGCATGACCCATCTGGCAGGCACACATGCAGGGAACGCCTGCTGTATGCCAAGTACCACGCTAGGGGTCAGCCTGGGAGGAGAGTCAGGCTTCCCACCTCCACGTCCAGTGCCCTTTGCTCTATTCATGCGAAAAGAAGAAAGGCAATTAACAAGGAGCACATTCTACATGCAAGACATTGTGGTACTGTTCCATTTTATTGGTAAAGAAATGGAAGGTCAAAAGTGTGAGGTCCATGTGCACAGCCATGCAGGTAGGAGGTGGTGAAGCCAAGGAGGGAACCCAGATTAGTCTGCTCCAAAATTTACCCTCGTCTCAAGTCACCCAATAAGCTCAGCTCAGAATGGCGACTCACTTGTCGTTTTCTCTCTGAGGAGTTTGGACCTTATCTTGAGCACACTTGGAGCCACTTAAGTGTTTATACAGGGAGAGAGGTTACATTTTCAGTGCTAAGGAAATCCCTTTGAAATCTTTCTGTGTGTGGCTTTGGAGGGGTTGGTATGAGACTGCCGCTGGGGAAATCTGAAGGAGACAGTGTATCTAGGGCAGAGGTGATACGGAGGAGATAGGTGGTGGGACAGAGGATGTAGAATCCGTAGGACTTGGTGAGGACTGATTGGATGTGGTGGGTTTGAGTGGGAGGAAAGCACTGCAACATCTAGACCCAATGTTAGCATTTTGCATAGCATTCTTATAATCAGCACACTACAAATTGCATTGGCTTTCGCTTTGGAATGAATGCCTATGTGCCCCCAAATTCATATATTGAAACCTAATCCCCAGTGTAATGGTATTTGGAGGTAGAGCTTTGGGGGAAGTAATTAGGTTGTAATGGCAGGGCCTTCATGAATGGGATTAGTGCCCTTAAAAAAGAGACCCCAGAGAGATCCCTCATCCCTTCCACCATGTGAGGACTCAGCGAAAAGTCATCTGTGAACCAAGAAGAGGGCTCTCACCAGATATCAAATCTGCCAGCACCTTGATCTTGGATGGCCCGGCCTCTGGAACTGTGAGAAATAAATTTCTATTGTTTATAAGTGATTCAGTCTATGGCATTTTATTAGAGCAGGCTGAATCGACTCAGACAGCTTCCAAGCACGTTAGCCCAGTCTGGCCATCCTGACCAGTGATCCCTTTATTGTGTGGGCTTGTTGAGGTTGGTCTTCTTTTGTTCTACCCTGTCGCCACCTTCAGGGTACTGGATGGCCATTCTCACTGCCTGCTCCTAACTTTACTGTATTAGTTAGTATAACACTTTCTCCTGTGATGATCACAGCACCGCCCTCGCCCCACCCCCCCAATTAATTTCTTTCTCCTTCATCTAATAGTTCAAGGTGAGTGTGCCTAGGTGGTGGGTGGCTTTCCACCAGGTGGTGAATCAGGGCTGAGTCACCTTCTATCTTGTGGATCTGTTAACCTCTGAGACCATGGAGTCCTCTGTATTCAGCCAGAAGATGGACAAAGGAGAGGGCGGAACAGACACATCTGACTCTTACCTGCCTTTCCTTGCCAGTGGCATGTATCACGTGTACTCACATTTCATAGTGGACACTAGCCTCCCACACCTACCTGGATGTAGGGGGACTGGGCAACACAGTCTCTAGTTAGGTAGCTGCTTCCCATGACAAGTCCATGCTATGGAAGGGCAAGCACGAGTTTTGGGTAGAGAGTAGCCATCTAGGCTACTCCACTCCAGGTCTATTTCCAGCCCTAAGAGCAAGCACATCAGAGGCTGCATGTCAAGTACCCTTTAAGGGGTTCAGGGCCTATTAGCCACATCACACTATGAAATATGATAAAGGAGGCACAAAACATGTGACCCCCCCCATAGTATATATTAGGTTGAAATATATGGAGGTGCTGTTTTGTAGATAAAAAACAGTTGAATGTTGGCAATTTCATATGATTCAACCAAATATATTGGGGAAGTGCTTCCAAAAGAGATTTTCTTAAAAATCTAGCTCATAATTTTGGGAAAATACTGCATACTCTGCTGCGGGAGTCAAATACACTTTAGCCAGTTAAAAGCTTTGAAAAATCCTGTATTTAAGAAAATCCTGCATTGATGGGTTTCTTTAATCAGTGATTTCCTAAGTAACCCCTGTTTAGTCAGTGACTTCCAAGCTAATTTGTGCATAGAATTCATTTTTCCAAAATGCCTCTTAAGCTCTCCTAGAATTAGTCTTTTACTTTTTTGCACTTTGGGAAACTTTGCATGGAACGCATGAGGGAATCCATGAGTGAATCCTTTTACATAGCAGAGAAAAAGGTTTTTCACTACAAAAATCCATATTAAGCATACTGGTGGAAATGATCAGTGTGTGTTGAGTGAATGAATGACTTTGAACTATTCACATTTCTCTGAGCCTGTGGTTTTCTCCTGCAAAATTAAGATGACCAATTAAACGAGAAGACCCATGTAGAGAGTGTAGGAAGGGGTGCCTGTGTGTTCACTTATTCCTTCTATTAGCATCCCTGAGGCTGAAGAAGGTAGCCACTTGCCACGTAGAGGACACCTCGTTTCAGCAGCCACATGTGGGATTGCTTTGGTCCTGACGTGCAAACATGTTTAAGCCCGGCTTCTTGAGAGTTCACATGGATGTTAGGGTCTGGCAGAGTTATTTTTTGTGCGCTCAAGAGAGAAGAAAGTAAAGAGCAACCTCCTTGTGTTGGCATGAAATGGCTGCCCTGTGATTCTGGGCTGGAGGTTGGGGGTAGGGGTGGGGGGTTCAGTAAGCAACCAAGCTGAGAAGCCCACGTGGAACCACTTTTCCATGGTCTAATCTGGGAACTGGAATGCTCTGAGCTTGCAATAGAGTTATGGCTCTGGTTAAGGGGCTGATGCGCTGGGGCCAGCATGGCCTCTGGCAGGGCCTTGGACACATCTGTCCTCCCCCTGTCCTGACCTTGCTTTGGCAACCTCCTCCCAAGGCCTGGCAGAACCCCCAGAACGGATTTTTCTCCTGGCCCCCAGTGAGCCTCTTCACTGGCTTCCAAACATGTGTGACTAGTTTGGCCAGCTAAGCCCGAGGCCCCTCTGCAAGTGGGGCACTTGCTGGGATGGGTCTTCTTCCACCCTGCACACTTGCCATGGCTTCCAGCTGAGTCACGTACCTGGTCCTCCTACAGGACACCACCCCCAGGGCTCTTTTCAACACTAAGAGGAAGTGGGTAAGGGTCCTTATTTGGGACTAAATGCTGTCCCTGTTTTCCAGGTTGCAGTGGGGCCGTTGCCTTACCTAGGTCCTCCTGCCAGCAGCTGCCTGTGAGCTCTGTAACCTTGGACAGATACTCTAATCTCCTCAAACCTCAGTTTCTTCATCCATATAATGGGGATAATTATTGTTGTTTCATCCCCTTCAGCCACTACATGCTCATTGGGGATGTTGTTCTGCATGCCAAGCACTAGAGATGCGAAGATGAACTACAACCAGTTCCTGCCTCAAGCAGGTGATACTCTCTAGAAAAAAAGGATGTGAAAGTAAGTGCCAAGTCCCAGGCTGGGCATCCAGAACACGTTGAAGTGGAAATGACTGGGACTTTAAATTCACACATACGTATGCTTGAATTCCAGCTCTGATATTAAGTTGCTGTGTGATCTTGGACAAGATATGTTTTGGGGTCCTCAGCTCCCCCATCTGTACAATGAGGAGGTCGGACTAAATTCTCTTTTTTCTCTGATATTCTCTGATTGTATGAAGTTATCAACCTAGAAATCAAAAAGAGAAATCAATTAGTTGAATTGGTCACTTGATGTCATGTGTCAGCGCTCAGTGGGTACTGTGGCACTTATAATTCTGTCCTGGACATTCTATATTGAAGACATTTTGAGGAGTCCTTTGTATTTTTGGGGAAAGAGCCTAAGCTTTGGCATGCGACATTCTTAGAATCTAATTCCACCTTTGCCACATACTGGCTGAGTGACTTCAAACAAATCACTCAGCGTCTCTGAGCCTCCATTGGCCATCATAAAATTTTGGAAAAAACATGCACTTTGCAGCTTTGTTGTAAGAATTAGAGACTGCTTAGGTGCAGCGCCTGGCATAGTGGACCCTTGCTATGTGGTCCTGAGTCCCTGGAGAGCAGGATCTACATCTGGCCCATTGGTCTCTGCTGGGCCCAGTGCAGGGCCAGGCAGGGACAGATCCTCAGTATTCATTGAATGAATGAATAGGTTTCAGTGCTATGCTTTGTAACTTGGGCCCCAAACAAGCATATTTTCCTCTGTTGCAGGAGGCATATAACAGGGAAATGGAAAGAACTTTAGACTCAGATATAGGCCTGAGATGCAGGTTGTATAGTATGGACCCTGCCCAGGAATTATAAACCCTTGGGCAAGTTGTGGCCCATCTCAGAACTTCAGCACCCCAGTTACCTCAAATGCAAATTGTCCTGCCTTCCTTGCTGTGTTCCAAGGTGGTCCAAAGAATTTGTGGCTGTGAAACTACTCTGTAAACTCTGAAATGCCGTCCCACGTAGGGCTGTTGTTGCCAGCGGCAGTTTGCAGAGGGCCATGAAGCTGTTGACGTCTGCCATTTGGCATTGGCTTGGAGGAGGTTCAGATGGTCCAGTGCTCAGGCATATGAACTTCTGGAATTTCACATGCTGGGAACATCATCAGGAGACACTGGTTGACCTCCCTTTGTTCCCAGGGGAGCACATGTACTTGGCTCACTGTCCGCATGGATGTTAGTGAAGCATTTATACAACACAAGCAAGGCTTCCAGAGCATCCTAAAGCAATGCTAACTTTTGTGTGGGTCTTCATAGTTTGTGTATCAGATTTACACCCATGGGTTTCACAGAGGAATGCTTAATATACCCATCTTACAGATGGGGAAACCGAGGCCCAGAGAACCATTTATGGAGTTTTTATCAAGTGCCAAAAACTGTGCTGGGTGTTCTGTTTGCTTTCTCTTTAGTCTTTATCAGGGCTTTGAAGATGCAGAAACTGAGGCTTAGCTATGTCAAGTGATTTGTTCAAGGTCACACAGTGTATTAGTTAGGGTTAGAGTTAAGATGCTCTAACAGAGACCTCAAAATACCATCACTAAAGCCAGATCCAGGTGGGCTGCTTTCTCACGTAACAGTTTACTCCAGAGGTACGTGTGTGGAGCAGGCCACACACAGCTCTGCCCCCTGAGGCGACTCAGCTACCTGAGTTCCTTCTCATTTTGTCATTAGAGTGTTGCCTGTCCACTTGGTTGAAGCTGGTTTTCCACCAGCACATATGTATTCCAGTCCACGGGAAAGGGGAAAGAGAGGGAGTGCAGGGCGAGCAATTTCCATTTACAATGTGTTGGTGAGAATATAGCTACACCAGGTGGCAAAGGAGCCTGGGAAATGTAGTCACAAGCTGGGTGACCAATTTGCCCATTCCAGACTCAGAGAGTGGAGGTGTTCTGCTAATCCATGTCTAGCCGTCTCTGCTACACACAGTGAATGGTGAAGCTGGGTTTTGAACGCAGGTCTGTCTGCTCTTCCCATCACTCCACAGATCTTGGGGAAGAGGGCAAATTCCTTCCCTGACTTCTGCTCCTCTCTACTGTCCTATCCTCTTGGCCCATAGAGTCAGACACCTTGTTGCCATTAGTACAACTGGGCATTTACTGTGTGTCAAGCACAGAGTGCTTTTCATGAATTGTTTCAGTTAGTCTTTAAGGAGACTGCAAGTCTTTGTGTAGGGATCTCATAAAGGGTCAGTTGATCTGAAATGCTCAGTGACCCTGGGCGTGTGGGTGTGGCAGTCCAGCTTCTCAGTTCTTCCCTGCTATCACTGACGCTTGAGACCTTGGGGTCTGTATACGTCTTTCAAAATTATGGCACTTTCAGATGATGGACTGTTATCCAGCCATCACAAAGCACAAGGCAGGCGTTTATATACTGATATGGAAGGATCGCCTGGCAATATTGGTAATTGGAAAAAGAAAGGGCAGGACACTGCCTACAGCGTGCTACAGATGGGTGAGCATAACGCATTTGCCTCTAACAGTGAATAGACCTCTTACAGTTTACGCAAACAGCTGATAACTGTGATCCCTTCCCAGAGCATGAGATGCTGGGAGACCAGGAATGGGAGAAACACTTATTCATTCTGTACACATCTTTGTATTTTGAATTTGTTACCATATGGGTATAAATATTTCCTTTTTTTTTTTTTTTAAAGCAAAAATAGAAACTAGACCTTGGGGTGTGGAGATGGCTAGGTGACCCTGGTTGATGACCCCGAACACTTTTGGAGCTCCAGTTTCCTGATTTGTGAAATGAGGAATAAAAATCGTGGTGCAGATCTGCCTCACGCAAGAATCACACGCAGGAATGGCCACAAAGGGCTTAAGTAGTGCAGGAGAAATTGTTTGTTCACGATGAGTGTTACCTAACATTGTTATAGCTCCTTCTTGGTAGGGACGGGGAGTGGATATTCCATTTGTCTTGAGGAAACGTGGTCCAGATTCTGATATTCTCTTTGGCCCTAAGAGGAACTTCCTGCCTAGAGAGCACGGTCCTTCATTCCAGCTGCCTTTGGGAAGTGCTCTGCTTGGAACTAGCAAGAGGAAGGTGGTGAGGTGCCTAAATGTTGATTTTGCTGCTTCAGGAAAACTGGGACCTGAGAAAGGATTGTCTATCACTGGATAGCCTAGGCCCCAATGGCATCTGAATGCCTTGTAGTCTATAACCCCTTCTGACCTTGGAAACGCCAGGACCTAGATGAAGGGATTAGAAGAGCTCTAATGTCATTAGTCCAAGTCCCTTGTTTGATGGGTGGGTAAGAGGGCCGAGAGGAGCCCAAGTCTGCAGGACAAGTTAGTGACCATGCCAGGCCTGGAGCCCCCTTCTGAGTCCCAGCTCAGGTTTTTCTCTGAACTTCCTAGGGATGCTGTCAGGTTAAATCTACCACTTTAACCAATACTGAGCTGTGAGCTTTATAGGAGTTTTTACTTATTCATTCACTCTGCAGACTGACATTGAGCATCTGTTGCATATTAGGCCAGTGCAGGAGGCCCGGGGTGGGGGGCAGTACAAAGATGAGTTAGACTCATCCCTTCTCTGAGGCACTAACCAAGGGATGGGAGCAATGGAGGGAGGGGAATAAGTTCTACTTAAGAAGGAGGAACAAAGTCCTGGGAGTTCACAGGAAGGAGAGTTCACATGAGAACAGGAGGATCAGAGGGTGCTGTATGTTTGTCTAGTGTCATTCATTCATCCATTCCAGAAATAGTCTCTGAAGGAAGGATGGATATAAACGCATATTGCCTCCTCTCTGTCTGCCAGATATAATGCTTCAAGTTTTCACATACATTATCTGATATAAAATTATAAAGAGACAACATAGAAGAAAGATCATAAACTTGATTATCCAACGAACCTGGATTTAAATCCTAGTACCACCAACTTTTTAGCTGTGAGACTTGGGAAAAATTCAGTTAACTTCTCTTAACCTGCTTCCTTATCTGTCAAATGGGGTTAATAATCAAAGAATTGTCCTGAGGATTGAAGGCGCAGGTGCAGAGAGGTTAAACACATGGCCTGCATCACCAAATAGGAAAATGGTGGCGTTGGCCAGCAAACCAGCTGTGATGCCTCCTGTGGCCCTCAGGGCTCCTCTCCAGCTACAGCCATTCAGACTCAGCTTTTGGGGTCTCAGAATCGGACACTCACTGCAGGATGGCCTCAGGCACCCAACATCCTGACTCAATTGCACTGTTTGGCCAACCGCAGGCCCTGCCTGGAAGGGTCACCTTTCCTTTGTTTGTTTTTTTGTTTGTTTGTTTTTGTTTTTGCGGTACGCGGGCCTCTCACTGCTGTGGCCTCTCCCGTTGCGGAGCACAGGCTCCAGACGTGCAGGCTCAGCAGCCACGGCTCACGGGCCCAGCCGCTCCGCCGCACGCGGGATCTCCCCGGACCGCGGCACGAAGCCGCGTCCCCTGCATTGGCAGGCGGACTCTTAACCACTGTGCCACCAGGGAAGCCCTGTTTGTTTGTTTTTTAATTTAATTTTTTTTATACAACAGGTTCTTATTACTTATCTATTTTACACATATTAGGGTATATAGAGTGTTCTTCCTATGTTTTCTTCTGAGAGTTTTATAGTGTCCAGTCTTACGTTTAGGTCCTTAATCCATTTTGAGTTTATTTTTGTGTATGGTATTAGGGAGTGTTCCAATCACCCAATACATCCCATCCCCTCCCCCGGCCCCGCTTTCCCCGCTTGATGTCCATATGTTTGTTCTCTACAGCTGTGTGTCTCTTTCTGCCTTGCGAACTGGTTCATCTGTACCATTTTTCTAGGTTCTACATATATGTGTTAATATACGATATTTGTTTTTCTCTTTCTGACTTACTTCACTCTGTATGACAGTCTCTAGGTCCATCCACATCTCTACAAATGACCCAATTTCGTTCCTTTTTATGGCTGAGTAATATTCCATTGTATGTATGTACCACATCTTCTTTATACGTCTGTCAGTGGGCATTTAGGTTGCTTCCATGACCTGGCTATTGTAAATAGTGCTGCAGTGAACATTGGGGTGCATGTGTCTTTTGGATTATGGTTTTCTCAGGGTATATGCCCAGTAATGGGATTGCTGGGTCATATGGTAATTCTATTTTTAGTTTTTTAAGGAAGCTCCATACTGTTCTCCATAGTGGCTGTATCAATTTACATTCCCACCAGCAGTGCAGGAGGGTTCCCTTTTCTCCACACCCTCTCCAGCATTTGTTGTTTGTAGATTTTCTGATGATGCCCATTCTAACTAGTGTGAGGTGATACCTCATTGTAGTTTTCTTTTTATAAATTTATTTATTTATTTACTTATTTTTGGCTGTGTTGGGTTTTCGTTGCTGTGCGCCGGTTTTCTCTAGTTGCGGCGAGTGGGGGCTACTCTTCGTTATGGTGCACCGGCTTCTTATTGCGGTGGCTTCTCTTGTTGTGGAACACAGGCTCTAGGCGCGCAGGCTTCAGTAGTTGTGGCACATGGGCTTAGTTGCTCTGCGGCATGTGGGATCTTCCTGGACCAGGGATCAAACCCGTGTCTCCTGCATTGGCAGGCGGATTCTTAACCACTGCGCCACCAGGGAAGTCCTCCTCATTGTAGTTTTGATTTGCATTTCTCTGCTAATTAGTGATGTTGAGCAGCTTTTCATGTGCCTCTTGGCCATCTCTATGTCTTCTTTGGAGATATGACTATCTAGGTCTTCTGCCCCTTTTTGGATTGGGTTGTTTGTTTTTTTCATATTGAGCTGCATGAGCTGCTTGTAAATTTTGGAGATTAATCCTTTGTCCATTGATTCATTTGCAAATATTTTCTCCCATTCTGAGGGTTGTTTTTCATCTTGTTTATAGTTTCCTTTGCTGTGCAAAAGCCTTTAAGTTTCATTAGGTTCCATTTGTTTATTTTTGTTTTTATTTCCATTCCTCTAGGAGGTGGGTCAAATAGGATCTTGCTATACTTTATCTCACACAGTGTTCTGCCTATGTTTTCCTCTAAGAGTTTGATAGTGTCTGCTCTTACATTTAGGTCTTTAATCCATTTTGAGTTTAATTTTTTGTATGGTGTTAGTGAATGTTCTAATTTCATTCTTTTATGTAGCTGTCCAGTTTTCCCAGGACCACTTATTGAAGAAGCTGTCTTTTCTCCATTGTATATCCTTGCCTCCTTTGTCATAGATTAGTTGACCATCGGTGCATGGGTTTATCTCTGGGCTTTCTTTTTTTACATCTTTATTGGAGTATAATTGCTTTACAATGGTGTGTTAGTTTCTGCTTTATAACAAAGTGAATCAGTTATACATATACATATCTTCCCATTTCTCTTCCTTCTTGCATCTCCCTCCCTCCTACCCTCCCTATCCCACCCCTCTAGGTGGTCACATAGCACCGAGCTGATCTCCCTGTGCTATGCAGCTGCTTCCCATTAGCTATCTATTTTACATTTGGTAGTGTATATATGTCCATGCCACTCTCTAGCTTTGTCACAGCTTACCCTTCCCCCTCCCCATATCCACAAGTCCATTCTCTAGTAGGTCTGTGTCTTTATTTCTGTTTACCCCTAGGTTCTTCATGACATTTTTTTAATCTTAAGTTCCATATATATGTGTTAGAATACGGTATTTGTCTTTCTCTTTCTGACTTACTTCACACCGTGTGACAGACTCTAGGTCCATCCACCTCATTATAAATAGCTCAATTTCGTTTCTTTTTATGGCTGAGTAATATTCCATTATATATATGTGCCACATCTTCTTTATCCATTCATCCGATGATGGACACTTAGGTTGTTTCCATCTCCAGGCTATTGTACATAGAGCTGCAATGAACATTTTGGTACATGACTCTTTTTGAATTATGGTTTTCTCAGGGTATATGCCCAGTAGTGGGATTGCTGGGTCATATGGTAGTTCTATTTGTAATTATTTAAGGAACCTCCATACTGCTCTCCATAGTGGCTGTACCAATTCACATTCCCACCAGCAGTGCAAGAGTGTTCGCTTTTCTCCACACCCTCTCCATCATTTATTGTTTCTAGATGTTTTGATGATGGCCATTCTGACTGGTGTGAGATGATATCTCATTGTAGTTTTGATTTGCATTTCTCTAATGATTAATGATGTTGAGCATTCTTTCATGTGTTTGTTGGCAGTCTATATATCTTCTTTGGAGAAATGTCTATTTAGATCTTCTGCCCATTTTTGGATTGGATTGTTTGTTTTTTTGTTATTGAGCTGCATGAGCTGCTTGTAAATTTTGGAGATTAATCCTTTGTCAGTTGCTTCATTTGCAAATATTTCCTCCCATTCTGAGTGTTGCCTTTTGGTCTTGTTTGTGGTTTCCTTTGCTGTGCAAAAGCTTTGAAGTTTCATTTGGTCCCATTTGTTTATTTTTGTTTTTATTTCCATTCCTCTAGGAGGTGGGTCAAATAGGATCTTGCTGTGATTTATGTCATAGAGTGTTCTGCCTATGTTTTCCTCTAAGAGTTTGATAGTTTCTGGCCTTACATTTAGGTCTTTAATCCATTTTGAGCTTATTTTTGTGTATGGTGTTAGGGAGTGATCTAATCTCATACTTTTACATGTACCTGTCCAGTTTTCCCAGCACCACTTATTGAAGAG
>NW_021703774.1:134914947-134961863 GCF_005190385.1 Monodon monoceros | reverse complement strand
TATTTTACGAAATTCATTGATTAGCTCTAGTAGTTTTCTGGTAGCATCTTTAGGATTCTCTGTGTAGGGTATCATGTCACCTGCAAACAGTGACAGCTTAACTTCTTTTCCAATTTTGATTCCTTTTATTTTCTTTTCTTCTCTGATTGCTGTGGCTAAAACTTCCAAAACTATGTTGAATAATAGTGGTGAGAGTGGGCAACCTTGTCTTGTTCCTGATCTTAGTGGAAACGGTTTCAGTTTTTCACCATTGAGGACGATGTTGGCTGTGGGTTTGTCATATATGGCCTTAATTATGTTGAGGAAAGTTCCCTCTATGCCTACTTTCTGCAGGGTTTTTATCATAAATGCGTGTTGAATTTTGTCGAAAGCTTTCTCTGCATCTATTGAGATGATCATATTGGTTTTCTCCTTCAGTTTGTTAATATGGTGTATCACATTGATTGATATGCATATATTGAAGAATCATTGCATTCCTGGGATAAACCCCACTTGATTATGGAGTATGATCCTTTTAATATGCTGTTGGATTCTGTTTGTTAGTATTTTGTTGAGGATTTTTGCATCTATGTTCATCAGTGATATGGGTCTGTAATTTTCCTTTTTCATGACATCTTTGTCTGGTTTTGGTATCAGGGTGATGGTGGCCTTGTAGAATGAGTTTGGGAGTGTTCCTCCCTCTGCTATATTTTGGAAGAGTTTGAGAAGGATAGGTGTTAGCTCTTCTCTAAATATTTGTTAGAATTCACCTGTGAAGCCATCTGGTCCTGGGCTTTTGTGTGTTGGAAAATTTTTAATCACAGTTTCAATTTCACTGCTTGTGATTGGTCTGTTCATATTTTCTATTTCTTCCTGGCTCAGTCTCTGAAGGTTGTGCATTTTTAAGAATTTGTCCATTTTTTCCTGGTTGTCCATTTTATTGGCATATAGTTGCTTGTAGTAATCTCTCATGATCCTTTGTATTTCTGCATTGCCAGTTGTTCCTTCCCCTTTTTCATTTCTAATTGTATTGATTTGAGTCTTCTCCCTTTTTTTCTTGATGAGTCTGGCTAATGGTTTATCAATTTTGCTTATCTTCTCAAAGAACCAGCTTTTAGTTTTATTGATCTTTTCTGTTGTTTCCTTTATTTCTTTTTCATTTATTTCTGATCTGATCTTTATGATTTCTTTACTTCTGCTAACTTTGGGTTTTTTTGTTTTCTTTCTCTAATTGCTTTAGGTGTAAGGTTAGGTTGTTGATTTGAGATGTTTCTTGTTTCTTAAGGTTGGATTGTATTGCTATAAACTTCCCTCTTAGAACTGCTTTTGCTGCATCCCATACGTTTTGGGTTGTCGTGTTTTCATTGTCATTTGTTTCTCGGTATTTTTTGAATTACTCTTTGATTTCTTCAGTGATCTCTTTGTTATTAAGTAGTGTATTGTTTAGCCTCCATGTGTTTATATTTTTTACAGGTCTTTTCCTATAATTAATATATAGTCTCATAGCGTTGTGGTCAGAAAAGATACTTGATATGATTTCAATATTCTTAGATTCACCAAGGCTTGACTTGTGACCCAAGATATTATCTATCCTGGAGAATGTTCCATGAGCACTTGAGAACAAAATGTATTCTGTTGTTTTTGGATGGAATGTCCTATAAATATCAATTAAGTCCATCTTGTTTAATGTAGAATTTAAAACCTGTGTTTCCTTATTTATTTTCATTTTGGATGATCTGTCCATTGGTGAAAATGGGGTGTTAAAGTCCTCTACTATGCCCTTTTATGGCTGTTAGTATTTGCCTTATGTATTGAGGTGCTCCTATGTTGGGTGCATAAATATTTACAATTGTTATATCTTCTTCTTGGATCGATCCCTTGATCATTATGTAGTGTCCTTCTTTGTCTCTTGTAATAGTCTTTGTTTTAAAGTCTCTTTTGTCTGATATGAGAATTCCTACTCCAGCTTTCTTTTGATTTCCTTTTGCATGGAATATCGTTTTCCATCCCCTCACTTTCAGTCTGTATGTGTCCCTAGGTCTGAAGTGGATCTCTTGTAGACAGCATATATATGGGTCTTGTTTTTGTATCCACTCAGCAGTCTATGTCTTTTGGTTGGAGCATTTAATCCATTTACATTTAAGGTAATTATTGATATGTATGTTCCTATTCCCATTTTCTTAATTGTTTTGGGTTTGTTATTGTAGGTCTTTCCCTTCTCTTGTGATTCCTGGCTAGAGAAATTCCTTTAGCATTTGTTTTAAAGCTGGTTTGGCTGTGCTGAATTCTCTTAGCTTTTGCTTGTCTCTGACGGTTTTAATTTCTCCATCAAATCTGAATGAGATCCTTGCTGGATAGAGTAATCTTGGTTGTAGGTTATTCCCTTTCATCACTTTCAATATGTCCTGACACTCCTTTCTGGCTTGCAGAGTTTCTGCTGAAAGATCTGCTGTTAACCTTATTGGGATTCTCTTGTATGTTTTTTTTTGTTTTTCCCTTGCTGCTTTTAGTATTTTTTCTTTGTATTTAATTTTTGATAGTTTGATTAATATGTGTCTCAGTATGTTTCTCCTTGGATTTATAGTGTATGGGACTCTGTGCTTCCTCAGCTTGATTAACTATTTCCTTACCCATGTTAGGGAAGTTTTCAACTATAATCTCTTCAGCTATTTTCTCAGTCCCTTCCTTTTTCTCTTCTTCTTCTGGGACCCCTATAATTCGAATGTTAGTGTGTTTAATGTTGTCCCAGAGGCCTCTGACAGTGTCCTCAATTCTTTTCATTCTTTTTTCTTTATTCTGCTCTGCAGTAGTTATTTCCACTGTTTTATCTTCCAGGTCACTTATCCGTTTTTCTGCATCAGTTATTCTGCTAATGATCCCTTCTAGAGAATTTTTAATTTCAGTTATTGTGTTGTTCCTCATTGTTTGTTTGCTCTTATTTCTTCTAGGTCCTTGTTAAACATTTCTTGTATTTTTTCCATTCTATTTCCAAGATTTTGGATCATCTTTACTAACATTATTCTGAATTCTTTTTCAGGTAGACTGCCTATTTCCTCTTCATTTGTTAGGTCTGGTGGGTTTTTACCTTGCTCCTTCATCTGCTGTGTGTTTCTCTGTCTTCTCATTTTGCTTAACTTACTGTGTTTGGGGTCTCCTTTTCGCAGGCTGTAGGTTCATATTTCCCTTGTTTTTCGTGTCTGCCCCCAGTGGCTAAGGTTTGTTCAGTGGGTTGTGTAGGCTTCCTGGTGGAGGGGACTAGTGCCTGTGTTCTGGTGGATGAGGCTGCATCGTGTCTTTCTGGTTGGCAGGTCCATGTCTTGTGATGTGTTTTGGGGTGTCTGTGAGCTTATTATGATTTTAGGCCGCCTCTATGCTAATGAGTGGTGTTGTGTTCCTGTCTTGCTAGTTGTTTAGCATAGGGTGTCCATCACTGTAGCTTTCTGGTCGTTGAGTGGAGCTGGGTCTTGGCGTTGAGATGGAGATCTCTGGGAAATTTTCGCCATTTGATATTTTGTGGAGCTGGGAGGTCTCTGGTGGACCGATGTCCTGAACTGGGCTCTCCCACCCCAGAGGCACAGCCCTGATGTCTGACTGGAGCACTAAGAGCTTGTCATCCACATGGCTCAGAATAAAAGTGAGAAAGAAAGAAAGAAAGAAAAAATAAAATAAAAAAGTTTTTAAAATAAAAACCAATAAATAATTATTTAAAAAAATTTAAAGTAATTAAAAAAAAAGAAAGAAGGAACGATGAGAACAACCAAACCAAAAAACAAATCCACCAATGATAACAAGCGCTGAAAACTATACTAAAAAAAAAAAAGGACCGACAGAACCCTAGGACAAGTGGTAAAAGCAAAGCTATACCGACAAAATCACACACAGAAGCATACACATACACACTCACAAAAAGAGAAAAAGGGAAAAATGTATGTATATCGTTGTTCCCAAAGTCCACCTCCTCAATTTGGGATGATTCGTTGTCTATTCAGGTATTCCACAGATGCAGGGTACATCAAGTTGACTATGGAGGCTTAATCCGCGGCTCCTGAGGCTGCTGGGAGAGATTTCCCTTTCTCCTCTTTGTTAGCACAGCTCCTGGGGTTCAGCTTTGGATTTGGCCCCGCCTCTGCATGTAGGTCATTTGAGGGCATCTTTTCTTCACTCAGACAGGACGGGGTTAAAGGAGCAGCTGATTCCGAGGCTCTGGCTCACTCAGGCCGGGTGGAGGGAGGGGCACGGAGTGCGGGGCGAGCCTGCGGCAGCATAGGCCGGCATGACGTTGCACCAGCCTGAGGCGTGCCGTGCGTTCTCCTGGTGAAGTTGTCCCTGGATCACAGGACCCTGTCAGTGGCAGGCTGCACAGGCTCCCGGTAGGGATGTGTGTGTGGATAGTGACCTGTGCTTGCACACAGGCTTCTTGTTGGCGGCAGCAGCAGCCTTAGCGTCTCATGCCCGTTTCTGGTGTCCACGCTGATAACCGCGGCTCACGTCTCTGGAGCTCCTTTAAGCAGTGCTCTGAATCCCCTCTCCTCGCACACCAGGAAACAAAAAGGCAAGAAAAAGTATCTTGCCTCTTCGGCAGTTCCAGACCTTTTCCCAGACTCCCTCCTCGCTAGCTGTGGTGCACTAGCCCCCTTCAGGCTGTGTTCACGCAGCCAACACCAGTCCTCTCCCTGGGATCCCACTGAAGCCGGAGCCTCAGCTCCCAGCGCCCACCCGTCCCGGCTGGTGAGCAGACAAGCCTCTCGGGCTGGTGAGTGCTGGTCGACACCTATCCTCTGTGCGGGAATCTCTCTGCTTTGCCCTCCGCACCCCTGTTGCTGCGCTCTCCTCCTGGCTCTGAAGCTTCCCCCCTCTGTCACCTGCAGTCTTCGCCCACAAAGGGCCTTCCTAGTGTGTGGAAACCTTTCCTGCTTCACAGCTCCCTCCCACTTGTGCAGGTCCCATCCCTATTATTTTGTCTCTGTTTTTCCTTTTCTCTTTTGCCCTACCAAGGCATGTGGGGAGTTTCTTGCCTTTTGGGAGGTCTGAGGTCTTGTGCCAGCGTTCAGTAGGTGTTCTGTAGGAATTGTTCCACATGTAGACGTATTTCTGATGTATTTGTGGGGAGGAAGGTGATCTCCACATCTTACTCTTCCACCATCTTGAAGCTCCTCCTAGCATTTGGCTTATGTATTGAGGTGCTCCTATGTTGGGTGCATATATATTTATAATTGTTATTTCTTCTACTTGGATTGATCCCTTGATCATTATGTAGTGTCCTTCCTTGTCTCTTGTAACATTCTTTATTTTAAAGTCTATTTTATCTGATATGAGTATTGCTACTCCAGCTTTCTTTTGATTTCCATTTGCATGAAGTATCTTTTTCCATCCCCTCATTTTCAGTCTGTATGTGTCCTTAGGTCTGAAGTGGGTGTCTTTTAGACAGCATTTAGATGGGTATTGTTTTTGTATCCACTCTGTGAGCCTGTGTCTTTTGGTTGGAGCATTTAATCCATTCACATTTAAGGTAATTATTGATATGTATGTTCCTATTACCATTTTCTTAATTATTTTCGGTTTGTTTTTGTAGGTCCTTTTCTTCTCTTGTGTTTCCTACTTGGAGAAGTTCCTTTAGCATTTGTTGTACAACTGGTTTGGTGGTGCTGAAACCTCTTTGCTTTTGCTTGTCTGTAAAACTTTTGATTTGTCTGTCAAATCTGAATGAGATCCTTGCCAGGTAGAGTAATGTTGGTTGTAGGTTCTTCCCTTTCATCATTTTAAATATATCATGCCACTTTCTCTGGCTTGAAGAGTTTCTGCTGAGAAATCAGCTGTTAACCTTATGAGAGCTCCCTTGCATGTTATTTGTCATTTTTCCCTTGTTGTTTTTAATAATTCTTCTATGTCTTTAATTTTTGTCAGTTTGATTACTATGTGTCTCGGCCTGTTTCTCCTTGGGTTTATCCTGCCTGGGATGCTCTGAGCTTCCTGGACTTGGGTGGCTATTTCCTTTCCCATGTTAGGGAAGTTTTTGACTATAATCTCTTCAAATATTTTCTCAGGTCCTTTTTCTCTCTCTTCTTCTTCTGGGACCCCTATAATGCGAATGTTGGTGCGTTTAATGTTGCCCCAGAGGTCTCTTAGGCTATCTTCATTTCTTTACGTTCTTTTTTCTTTATTCTGTTCCATGGCAGTGGATTTCACCATTCTGTCTTCCAGGTCACTTTTCCGTTCTTCTGCCTCAGTTATTCTGCCATTGATTCCTTCTAGTGTATTTTTCATTGCTGTTATTGTATTGTTCATCTCTGTTTGTTTGTTCTTTAATTCTTCTAGGTCTTTGTTAAACATTTCTTGCACCTTCTCGAAATTTGCCTCCATTCTTTTTCTGAAGTCCTGGATCATCTTCACTATCACTCTTCTGAGTTCTTTTTCTGGAAGGTTGCCTATCTCCACTTCATTTAGTTGTTTTTCTGGGGTTTTATCTTGTTCTTTCATCTGATACATAGTCTTGTGCTTTTCATTTTGTCTATCTTTCTATGAATGTGGTTTTTGTTCCACAGGCTGCAGTATTGTAGTTCCTCTTGCTTCTGCTGTTTGCCCTGTGGTGGATGAGGCTATCTAAGAGGCTTGTGCAAGCTTCCTGATGGGGGGACTGGTGGTGGGTAGAGCTGGGTGTTACTCTGGTGGGCAGAGCTCAGTAAAACTTTAATCCGCTTGTCTGCTGATGGGTGGGTCTGGGTTCCCTCCTTGTTGGTTGTTTGGCCTGAGGTTAGCCAGCACTGGAGGCTGTAGGCTCTTTGGTGGGGCTCATGGTGGACCCTGGAAGTGCTCACACCAAGGACTACTTCCCAGAACTTCTGCTGCCAGTGTCCTTGCCCCCGTGGTGAGACACAGCCACCCCCTGCCTCTGCAGGAGACCCTCCAACACTAGCTGATACTTCTGGTACAGTCTCCTATGAGGTCACTGCTCCTTCCCCCTGGGTCCTGATGCACACACTACTTAGCGTGTGCCCTCCAAGAGTGGAGTCTCTGTTTACCTCAGTCCTGTTGAAGTCCTGCAATCAAATCCCGCTAGCCTTCAAAGTCTGATTCTCTGGGAATTCATCCTCCCATTGCCAGACTCCCAGGTTGGGAAGCCTGACATGGGGCTCAGAACCTTCACTCCAGTGGGTGGACTTCTGTGGTATAAGTGTTCTCCAGTTTGTGAGTCACCCACCCAGCAGTTATGGGATTTGATTTTATTGTGATTGTGCCCCTCCTACCGTCTCACTGCAGCTTCTCCTTTGTCTTTGGATGTGGGGTATCTTTTTCGGTGAGTTCCAGTGTCTTCCTGTTAATGATTATTCATCAGTTAGTGGTGATTCCCATGCTCTTGCAAGAGGGGGTGAGTGCATGTCCTTCTACTCCACCATCTTGATCCAATCTGTCCACCTTTCCTTGATTATTATTTTTTTCTTTGAAAACTGATCCCTTGCTAAAATATAGTTTTGAGCATGGTAAAATCACTACTGTCATATGAATGTAACATAAACGAGTGTGGAAGATTTTATTTTTAACTTACTAATTAATAAGGGGGCTAATAAATTAATGCGATTCACAGATTAAATGTGAATTTGACTTATAGATATTTATATTCTCTTTCAGACAAAATCTATGTGGATCACTATGAGCAGGAATTATTTGCACTGACCTAGACAGGAAACATTGGCATTACCAGTAGTTTTCTACAAGTTAAATTTTATCCCTCATGGAGTTGTAAGATAGCTTAGTCAATCAAACACAATCAAAGGGGTATAGCATCTGATAACCTTTGGGTCATTAGACAATGTTTGGAATTCAACTGAAAGAACACCCAGTAATCTCTTTTGCCCATTTCCAGTGTTTGACAGAATTTCATGGTAGGCTTTTAATGTGAGCAATGCAAAAGGGTTTTTATCCATGAGATATATAGAACGCCTATATATTACTAAGAAAGAGACAACTGACCAAAAAGAAAAATGGGCAAAGGATGTTAAACATGCAATTTACAAAATATCCAAGAAAAATGAAAAGAGGCTCCACCTCATTAATAATCAAAGAAATGCAAATTGAAACTACCGTGAGATACTATTTCACACCTACATGGTAAAATTTGTAATAATTTAAAAGTCGAGCATCAGCAAGAATGTGGAGTCCCAGGAATTCTCATACACTGGTGGTAGGAGTTTGAATTGGTAAGCTCACTTTGGAAGGAATTTTGGCAAAAGCTAGTTAAGTTGAAGATGTGTGTACCCTATGGCAAGAGTAGGTACATTCCCCAGAGAAACTCCTGTACACATCCATAGAGAGACATGTACAAAAATGGTCATGGCAACCTTATCTGTAAGAGCGGATCACTAGAAATAACCTAAATGTCCATCATTTCATAGAGAAAATAAATGGTATTGTATTTCTGTATTCATACAATTAATACTATACAGCATTAAAATAAATGAAGTTGAGTTATATATACCAATATGGATACATCCCAAAAATGATGTTGAATGAAAGAAGCAAGTTGTAGAAGAATCAGTGCAACTTGTTAAAGCTTGAAAACATGTGAAAACAGTATTACTACTTGACAAGGACATATGTGATAAAAGTGTATAAACGTGTGAAAGAGAATGACACATACAAACTTCAGGGCAGTGGTTTCCTCTGGGATGCAGGGAAGGGAGTGAGATTAGGGAGGGTGACATCAATGGTATCTGAAATGTTTTAATTTTTAATACAAGTGAGGGATATGAGGATGTTTGTTATATTGTCTTTTGATACTTTTATATGCCTGAAATAATAATAATACTTGTACTTCATTTCCCTGTGGTTTAATAAGTGAGAAAATAAAGCTTTTCCCCTCACAGTTAGAAAAAAATTGCACTTCTCTAAAGAACCTCTAAACTACTTGACAAATGAAACAAAAGCAATTAGTTGGCCCTTTTTGAGAGTCAGTCCAGTGTACGCATTATTCCTTGGAATCTGGATCTTAATTTGAGTGCAGAGGAAGCCACTGAAAGGTAGTTAGCTGAGGGGTGATCTCATTCTTGGCTTGCAGGGGCTTTTGGAACTTGCTTCCTTCTTTCTTTCCCATCCTCATCTGCCTGCCCCAGCTTCAGTTTTTCTTCTCGTAACGTCACACTTCTGGTAGGTACGTGCTGCTACTTCACACCACAGTGCCGTTGCCCATGGTTTCCTTTGCTTATGACACCTTTCTCCCTCTTTCTTTCTGGTTAACCAACCCGTGCTCTTCCTTCCACAGCCAGCTCAGGCAATGTTCTCTTTCCCTTAGGAAGTTTTCCTTGTTCTCTTAAGATGAGTTATGTTCACCTCTGAATTCCCAGAGCTCCCTTGGATATTTGTGTCAAAACGTATTCCGTCTTTGCCATTCCAGCTCTCAGCAAAGTGCCTGAGTTAGAAGTTTAGGAAAGAGGAGTGCTGTTTGAGGAAGAATGTGTAAACTGTGTGTTTGCTCAAGCCCTCCCCACACTATTGGTTTCTAATAATGGCTCAATGGTCATAAAGTAACATTTCAATGTGAATTAGCTCCTCTCAGCTTTTATAAGACTTGGTTAAGAACTTGGAAAAGAGACTCTAAGAAAGGGGTAGGATGGGGTGGAGGGGAGGAGTGAGGTTCAGAAGATCACAGTGCTGGGTCTGGACCCATTGCCACTCAGCAAGCTGGAGATGGGGTGGATAAGAACACAAGTCTCTTGACTCCAGGCCAGTGCTTGTCCTTTTGTTCTCCCTTCTGTGGCTTGAGAAAACAGCTGCTCTCTATCATCTTATTCAAATCTCTTCCAATACTTGAAACAGGAAATGACTCTCCAGTTCTGGGTAGTGAACCTGGGTCAGCTGAAGCAGGTGGCTTGGAAGAACCTAAGATAAGAGGCACCGGAGAATGGACAAACCTCAGGAAAGCAATATTAAACTTGAACAGGGTCTCAGAAAGGTTTCTGTAGTTGAATCAAGTTATACCAAGTTTGGCTCCAAAGGTCTAGTGACTCTTCTAAACATACACACACATCTGGATATTGGATTGAATCCCAGTAGATCCATCCTTGAGGATCATCTAGGGACAGACTTTTGCTCAAAAAAGAAAGAAAAGAATGATGAATTATCACATAGATGATGTGGTCAGGTGTTCATCATTAGAAGGCACAATAAGACAGGGGCCATATACAAGATAAGGCTTCCATATCATCAAGACAAATGTGGATGGTTGTACTTAATTATCTTTGACTCTCAGGGCCAAACCAAGGCCTGGAATATGGCAAGTTTTCACTAAGTTTTGCTCAATGAAGGGATGAACTATGGAGAAATCTCATGACTGGAGAAAGCCTTATCAGTCACATCTCATAAATCTGATTTGGAAGATTGTTGGTGGCAAAATAATAAACAAGACTTCCTGCAGGAGATTTTGACATCAAGCTGACCAGAAACATGCCAGATCCATATTACCAGCTGGATTAAAACCAAGGAAAGGCTCAACAGCATTTTTAGTGGTTAAGAATTAGGGCTTTTAGGCTATGATGGTGGCTTTCCAGCAGTGCCCAATTTAACCATCCCTTTCCCCCATAGAAATACTCCCAAACACAAAATAAGACTTAAAGTTGCAACAGTCTGGAAGGAATGACTTCCATGAATAATTTGCAGGTCTTTGGGATGGTTTTTTCTCTGACCACATCATTGATGGGGTGAGGTTGAGAAATAACTTACTTTGACTTTAAAAAAAGAAATACAGGGGCTTCCCTGGTGGCGCAGTGGTTGAGAGTCCGCCTGCCAATGCAGGGGACGCAGGTTTGTGTCCCGGTCGGGGAAGATCCCACATGCTGTGGAGTGGCTAGGCCTGTGAGCCATGGCCGCTGAACCTGCGCGTCTGGAGCCTGTGCTCCACAGCAGGAGAGGCCACAACAGTGAGAGGCCCGCGTACCGCAAAAAAAAAAAAAAAAAAAAAAAAAAAAGAACTACAGCACTAGGCTGGAATGTCTACCTCTGTCCCAGAGCGTCTGGCCTCCCATTGCTTGGGAACAGCCTTCTGAAGTAGGCACTCACTTCCCACTGTTCCCACTGTCCTCCCTGGCTCTCTTTCTCCATCCATTTGGTAACTATTACTCCCAATGATGTACCATCCTGGGAAGGCAAGTTGGCAGTGGGAAGAGCATAGGAGGAAGGGTTTTAGGAATGCAGCACTCTGGGGAAAATGCTTAATTAGGGCTAGACATTTGAATTTTTATAAATTTTTCTTTTTGTATTATTTTAATTTACCATTGCAAGCACCAATACTATTTAACATTTATATCTAACTACAGAGCAAAGGGAGGTGAGTGTCTGAGTATAAAACTGATAGCTAATGTCTTTATAGCCCTCTAGAATTTGAAAGATAATTTCAGACTATTTTAATCCCCCACCCCACCTTTGCCATCACCGCCAACAAGCTCACATATAAGCACTCATTCCCCCTTTCCCTGACCACGTAGCCATCATCCTCTCAGCCACCCTGTGGAGATAGGTAGTGTTATAATCTCTGCTTTGTAAGTGAGAGGACTGAGGCTTAGGGATGTCAGTAACACAGTTGTTATGGACTGAATTTTGTACCCTCTGAAATTCATATTTTTAATCCCTAACCCCGAAAGTGATGTTATTAAGAGGTGGGGCCTTTGGGAGACAATTAGGTTTAGATGAGGCCATAAGAATAGGGCCCCATGATGGGATTAGTGCCCTTATAAGAAGAGGGATAGACTAGAGTGAGAGGGCTGTCCACCATGTGAGGACACAGCAAGCAGCAGTCATCTGCAAGCCAGGAAGATGGTCTTCAAAAGAACCAAACCTTACTGGTCCCTTGATCTTAGACTTCTCAGCCCAAAGAACAGTGAGAAATCAATGTTTGTTGTTAAAGTCACTCAGTCAGTGGTATTTTGTTATAGCAGCCTGAACTAAGATGCAAGTTCTTAGACCTAGAAGAATTAAAGACCTAGAAGAATTAAAGAACAAACAGAGATGAACAATACAATAACTGAAATGAAAAATACACTAAAAGGAATTAATAGCAGAATAACTGAGGCAGAAGAATGGATAAGTGACCTGGAAGACAGAATGGTGGAATTCACTGCCATGGAACAGAATAAAGAAAAAAGAATGAAAAGAAATGAAGACAGCCTAAGAGACCTCTGGGACAACATTAAATGCACCAACATTCGCTTTATAGGGGTCCCAGAAGGAGAAGAGAAAGAGAAAGGACCAGAGAAAATATTTGAAGAGATTATAGTTGAAAATTTCCCTAACATGGGAAAGGAAATAGCCACCCAAGTCCAGGAAGCCCAGCGAGTCCCATACAAGATAAACCCAAGGAGAAACACGACTAGACACATAGTAATCAAACTGACAAAAATTAAAGACAAAGAAATATTATTGAAAGCAGCAAGGGAAAAACGACAAATACCATACAAGGGAACTCCCATAAGGTTAACAGCTGATTTCTCAGCAGAAACTCTACAAGACAGAAGGGAGTGGCATGATATACTTAAAGTGATGAAAGGGAAGAATCTACAACCAAGATTACTCTACCCTGCAAGGATCTCATTCAGATTCGATGGAGAAATCAAAAGCTTTACAGACAAGCAAAAGCTAAGAGAATTCATCACCAAAAAACCAGCTGTACAACAAATGCTAAAGGAACTTCTCTAAGTGGGAAACACAAGAGAAGAAAAGGACCTACAAAAAAACCCCCAAAACTATTAAGAAAATGGTCATAGGAACATCCATATCGATAATTACCTTAAACGTGAATGGATTAAATGCTCCAACCAAAAGACACAGGCTTGCTGAATGGATACAAAAACAAGACCTATATATATGCTGCCTACAAGAGACCCACTTCAGACCTAGGGACACATACAGACTGAAAGTGAGGGGATGGAAAAAGATATTCCATGCAAATGGAAATCAAAAGAAAGCTGGAGTAGCTATACTCATATCAGACAAAATAGACTTTAAAATAAAGAATGTTACAAGAGACAAGGCAGGACACAACATAATGATCAAGGGATCAATCCAAGAAGAAGATACAACAATTATAAATATATATGCACCCAATATAGGACCACCTCTGTGCATAAGGCAACTGCTAAGAGCTATAAAAGAGGAAATTGACAGTAACACAATAATAGTGGGGGACTTTAACACCTCACTTACACCAATGGACAGATCATCCAAAATGAAAATAAATAAGGAAACAGAAGCTTTACATGAAACAATAGACCAGATAGATTTAATTGATATTTATAGGGCATTCCATCCAAAAACAGCAGATTACACTTTCTTCTCAAGTGCACATGGAACAGTCTCCAGGATAGATCACATCTTGGGTCACAAATCAAGCCTCAGTAAATTTAAGAAAATTGAAATCATATCAAGCATCTTTTCTGACCACAATGCTATGAGATTAGAAATGAATTACAGGGAAAAAAAACCCACCAATACATGGAGGCTAAACAATATGTTACTAAATAACCAAGAGATCACTGAAGAAATCAAAGAGGAAATCAAAAAATACCTAAAGACAAATGACAATGAAAACACGATGATCCAAAACCTATGGGATGCAGCAAAAGCAGTTCTAAGAGGGAAGTTTATAGCTATACAAGCCTACCTCAAGAAACAAGAAAAATCTCAAGTAAACAATCTAACCTTACACCTAAAGGAACTAGAGAAAGAAGAACAAATAAAACCCAAAGTTAGCAGAAGGAAAGAAATCATAAAGATCAGAGCAGAAATAAATGAAATAGAAACAAAGAAAACAATAGCAAAGATCAATAAAACTAAAAGCTGGTTCTTTGAGAAGATAAGCAAAATTGATAAACCATTAGCCAGACTCATCAAGAAAAAGAGGGAGAGGACTCAAATTAATAAAATTAGAAATGAAAAAGGAGAAGTTACAACAGACACCAAATTATGATAAAAACTCTCCAGAAAGTGGGCATAGAGGGAACCTACCTCAACATAATAAAGGCCATATATGACAAACCCACAGCAAACATCATTCTCAATGTTGAAAAACTGAAAGCATTTCCTCTAAGATCAGGAAGAAGACAAGGATGTCCACTCTTGCCACTATTATTCAATATAGTTTTGGAAGTCCTAGCCATGGCAATCAGAGAAGAAAAAGAAATAACAGGAATACAAATTGGAAAAGAAGAAGTAAAACTGTCACTGTTTGCAGATGACATGGTACTATACATAGAGAATCCTGAAAATGCCACCAGAAAACTACTAGAGCTAATCAATGAATTTGGTAAAGTTGCAGGATACAAAATTAATGCATAGAAATCTCTTGCATTCCTATACACTAATGATGAAAAATCTGAAAGAGAAATTATGGAAACACTCCCATTTACCACTGCAACAAAAAGAATAAAATACCTAGGAATAAACCTACCTAGGGAGACAAAAGACCTGTATGCAGAAAACTATAAGACACTGATGAAAGAAATCAAAGATGACACAAACAGATGGAGAGACATACCATGTTCTTGGATTGGAAGAATCAATATTGTGAAAATGACTATACTACACAAAGAAATCTACAGATTCAATGCAATCCTTATCAAATTACCACTGGCATTTTTTACATAACTAGAACAAATCATCTTAAAATTTGTATGGAGACACAAAAGACCACGAATAGCCAAAGCAGTCTTGAGGGAAAAAAACGGAGTTGGAGGAATCAGACTCCCTGACTTCAGACTATACTGCAAAGCTACAGTAATTAAGACAATATGGCACTGGCACAAAAACAGAAACATCGATCAATGGAACAAGATAGAAAACCCAGAGATAAACCCACGCACATACGGTCAAGTAGTCTATGACAAAGGAGGCAAAGATATACAATGGAGAAAAGACAGTCTCTTCAATAAGTGGTGCTGGGAAAACTGGACAGCTACATGTAAAAGAATGAAATTAGAACACTCCCTAACACCATACAGAAAAATAAACTCAAAATGGATTCAAGACCTAAACGTAAGACCAGACACTATAAAACTCTTAGAGGAGAACATAGGCAGAACACTCTATTACATAAATCACAGCAAGATCCTTTTCAACCCACCTCCTAGAGAAATGGAAATAAAAACAAAAATAAACAAATGGGACCTAATGAAACTTAAAAGCTTTTGCACAGCAAAGGAAACCATAAACACGACAAAAAGACAACCCTCAGAATGGGAGAAAATATTTGCAAATGAATCAATGGACAAAGGATTAATCTCCAAAATATATAAACAGCTCATGCAGCTCAATATTAAAGAAACAAACAACCCAAACCAAAAATGGGCAGAAGACCTAAATAGACATTTCTCCAAAGAAGACATACAGATGGCCAAGAAGCACATGAAAAGCTGCTCAACATCACTAATTATTAGAGAAATGCAAATCAAAACTACAATGAGGTATCACCTCACACCAGTTAGAATGGGCATCATCAGAAAATCTACAAACAACAAATGCTGGAGAGGGTGTGGAGAAAAGGGAACCCTCTTGCACTGTTGGTGGGAATGTAAATTGATACAGCCACTATGGAGAACAGTATGGAGGTTCTTTAAAAAACTAAAAATAGAATTACCATATGATCCAGCAATCCCACTACTGGGCATATACCCGGAGAAAACCATAATTTAAAAAGACACATGCACCCCAATGTTCATTGCAGCACTATTTACAGTAGCCAGGTTATGGAAGAAACCTAAATGCCCATTGACAGACAAATGTATAAAGAAGATGTGGTACATGTATACAATGGAATATTACTCAGCCATAAAAAGGAATGAAATTGTGTCATTTGTTGAGACGTGGATGGATCTAGAGACTGTCATACAGAGTGAAGTAAGTCAGAAAGAGAAAAACAAATATCGTATTTTAATGCATGTATGTGGAACCTAGAAAAATGGTACAGATGAACCAGTTTGCCGGGCAGAAGTGAGACACAGAGGTAGAGAACAAATGTATGGACACCAAGGGGGGAAAACCACGGTGTGGTGGGGATAATGTTGTGCTGAATTGGGCGATTGGGATTGACATGTATACACTGTTGTATGTAAAATTGATGACTGATAAGAACCTGAAGTACAATAAAACAAACAAACAAACAAACAAAAAAACAACGAATACTAAACTTTCTTTGTGTTATTTGTATGGAAATATGTTAATATAAATGTTTCAGACATTACATGAAATTTCTAAAAAAGAAAGAAAAAAAAAGTGTATTAAAAGTGAAGAAATACCAAAACAGAATGACAAAATTTCGTCTATTTTAAATGGTTATATTTAACAAATTAGCATCTTTAATACCCAAACCACATTTCATTACTGTAATCTGTTTTCTCAGCCTGCAAAAAGTATAACAATTGAAATTTTTGACCAATGTGAAATCTTAGATATTTTTGTGCAAAATAATGTCATTTAAAATTTCAAGGAGACAGTTTTATACCAGTAAAAACAAAAGTAAATAAATAGATTGTGAGTGGTGTATAGTTATGGTCCTACAACTGTACAATTTAAAGATAATTAGCAGATTTACAAAAAAATACTATATTATGTTATACTACAGGTGATATGGACTGGTAATGTGACACAAATGGAGAAATGTGGTAAGCAACTTTTGCAGTGCTGTCAATGTACTTCTGTGGCTGTGTGTCAGGCCCAGGGCAAAAGGCTCTCCGGATTGGCATTAATTAGCTTTGTGGCTCTCTAACTGTGTCATGACCTCTTTGGCCTTGTTTTTCATCAGCAAAACAGATGGCTGAATGTTGGACATCCATATCCATCATCTCATTGCTCACCAGAGCTATTATTTCCGTCATTTGGCTGGCTGGGCTAGTGACTCTTTACATCTTCATCTGCAATTGTGACAGACTGGATAGGATAAACTGTAGTGTTTTACTAGGTCAAAGAGCCCATTAGCTCTTTTATAGAAAATGTATAACTGAATTGAAAAAAATTGTAGTCTCATGCTGCTGCTGCTACTACTACTATTATACCACCACGACCACCACCACAGTAATGCACGCCCAAGTGAAACCAAGCTGTTCAACCCATGAGAGCAGCCTAACCTCATTGAGGGCAGCACACCTGCCCATAAGTTGCCCTCTATGGGCTCATTTACAACCTCCAAACCAAACTCATAACCTCATGCCAGCGATAACTAAACCATCAGGAAATATTTTCTCTGGCACTGGCCGTACCACTGAAGAGGTACCCACAAAGACTTTGAAAATAAGAGGAGGAGGGTTGTCTTCTGAGGGTTTGACTATAAATCAAAACATTGTGGACACAAATATGCAAAAGCACCTTTGAAAAGTAGGTGAACTCTAGGACCAGAAGACCACCAACATAGTTATAAAAGAATGTACCAGCTGTAAGAGGGTCTGCAAGTCAAAGAACATAAATAGAAATGAGTCACTGAGGAAGTGTGCACTCCAGCTCGATTCAGGAGAGCTACCTAGATCTACGAAGTCAAGTGCCCATGTGTTGACTGATGCTGCCCATGTGATGCTGATGCTATTTTCTGTGGGCAGTGGTGTTTTATGGTATCTCATTTAATATCCAAAACAGCCCTAGGAGAAAGGTATCACTACCACCATTTTATAGATAAGGAAACTGAACTGAGGATCAGAAAGGATGGGGTCACAGAATGGGTGATACTGGAACCCAAATCAGATGCAGGCTGTGGTACTCTTGAGGCTTTGCTCCTAACTGCAGAGAGCACTGCTGGAATGGTCATGTGGCCACCTATGCTCTCCCTTAGGCCAGTCTTCAAAGGAGATACAACCAGATGACTTCTTTAAAAAATTTCTTTTTTGTTTTTTCTTTGGGTTTTATTGAAATATAGTTGACATACCTCACTGTATAAGGTATACAGCATAATGATTTGACTTTCATACATCCAACATGATTACTACAGAGGTTTAGTGAATATTCATCATCTCATATAGTTACAAAATTAAAGAAATTAAAAAATATATTTTTCTTGTGATGAGAACTCAGGATTTACTCTTTTAACAACTTTCGTATATAATGTACAGCAGTGTTAATTACATTTATTATGTTGTACATTACTTCCCCAGGACTTATTTGTCTTATAACTGGAAGTTTGTACCTTTTGACTGCCTTCATCCAATTCCCCCACCTCCAATAACCACAAATCTGACCTCTTTTTCTCTGATTTTTGTGTCTGTGTTTGTAACCACAAAAATTATCTTTTTCTATGAGATTTTTTGTTTCTTTGCTTTTGAACTGACATACAACACTATGTTAGCTCTTAATATACAACAAAGTGATTTGATAATATTATATATTTCAAAATGATCACCATGATAAGTCTAGTTACCATCTGTCACAATACAAAGATATTACATAGCTATTGACTATACTGACAATTCCTCTGTGAGGCCATTGATCCTAGACTATCAGATGGCTTATTGATGTGGTATATATATGCAGTGGAATATTACCCAGCCATAAAAAAGAATGAAATTCTACCATCTGCAACAACATGGATGGCCCTGGAGAGTATTATGCTTAGTGAAATAAGTCAGACAGAGAAAGACAGATACTATATGTTATCACTTATATGTGGAGTCTAAAAATTAAAACAAGTGAATGAACATAGCAAAACAGAAACAGACTCATAGCTGTAGAGAACAGGCTGATGGTTACCAGTGGGGAGAGGAAGGTGGGGGAGAGGTGGGATAGGGGTAGGGGATTGAGAAGTACAAGCTGCTATGTATAAATTGGATGGGCTATAGGGATGTATTGCATAGCACAGGGAGATATAGCCATTATTTTGGAGTGACTTTAAATGGAGTATAATCTATAAAATTGAGTTATTATGTTTTACACCTGAAATTAATATGATGTTGTAAATCAACTGTACTTCAATTAAAAAAAATTCAACAGGAAAAAAAACTCATTCCCAAATGGCTTCTTGGTGAATAGTAGGTGCTTTGGACTGAGTTATATCTCCCTACCCCCAGATTCATATGTTGAAGCCCTAACTCCCAATGTGATAGTATTTGGAGGTGGGACCTTTGGGAAATAATTAAATTTAGATGAAGTCATGGAGGGGGTGGCTGATGGTGGGATTAGTGTCCTTATAAGAAGAAACACCAGAGAGCTTTCTCTTTCTCTCTTTGCCATGTGAGGACACAGTGAGAAGGTGGCTATCTGCAAGCCAGAAAGAGAGCTCTCATTGGGAATTGAATCAGCCAGAACCTTGATCTTGGATTTCCCAGTTTCCAGAACTGTGAGAAATAAATCCCTGTCATTTAAGCCACCCAGTCTATGGTATTTTGTTATGGCAGCCCAAGCTGACTAACACCATAGCAAACCGCTCAAGGGCATGGCCTCTTTGGTCTTTGAAGGGAATATTTCTCTAGGGGGAAAACTGATGACAGGGAATCTTTGAATCATCCCCCTACTGTTCTTTGTGGTTCTGACCCTCTGTTCATCAAGCATCCTTCTGGAGGTGGGTCAGAGGAGAAAACGAGGATTTCTAGGTCTTCAGCAGTTCCGTGTCCATTGTCAATAAGTTCAAGGGTATTAGGGTTTATACATCAGTCTCATGGGCTTGGTCAGCCTAGGTCCTCCCCCACCCCCTCTGCCCTGCCATATTGTACATATGGATTTTACTGGATTTTACACTGGATTTTAACCAGGATTTGTCTCACTCGGTTTTCTCAGGATGTTTGACTCTTTAAGAGGTCTGAGTTGACATTCTTATTTGGTAAACAAAGTGCTGTGTGGATGGAGTGAGTCATTCACCCTCTCTGAGCCTCAGTTTCTGGATCTATATATCTGTATCCTTATAGGTTGTGCCCATTCACTCCTATTCTTCCCTTTGGATTCTTACAGAAATCTAATTTTCCTAACTCATGGCAATCCTTTAAAAACACAGTGTGCTTTCCCTGAATATTCTCACTTTCAGGCTAAAAATTCTTCTTTCAATTGCTTTTTTTCCTCCCTGCTTTTTGATTCTTCACAGTGAATCATGCGGTTGCTCCAAAAGCTAATGATTTCTCAGGTTGCATTGAAAGAAGTATAGTGCCTGAATTAAAGGAGGGGAAAATTTTCTTCTGGTCATATGACCTCTGGAATCAAAGATTCAGCTCTGAGACTATGAGATATGAAGGAACCAGATGAATAAGTGTGCATTAGAAAAGGATCTTCCATAGAACTGGTCTTGCTGATAGAGGAATGTAGAAGTAAAATGAACCTCTCTTTATTCCTTTAAGTAGCTTTCTCCAGATCCCCATTCAAAACTGTAATCTTAGAGGGCACATGAAATCTCACAGTGAACTTCAGCAACTTCAAGGCTGTAAAGGGATACAGCTGAGAGGCTGGGGAATATGTGGTAGGGAGGGTCTAAATCCTGACCAATGGTGCAGAGATTTTCATGAGCTCTCATTCAACTTCTGGCAGCAGGTCTTTTAGCTGGAAAATGGGTTGATATCAAGGAATATCCAACACTCACTGGGGCATGAACTAGGTTCTATTATTAGCTGGGCATGAACTTGAGCAAATGCTTTTTCTTCTTTGGACTTCTGTTTCTTCGTTTGCCAAATGCAGGCATTAGACCAGACTCTGGGAAGGCCAACTGGTTGCATCACATAAACATGGCAACTACGTGAAGCATCATGTTGAGAAGAAGTATGAGACTGTGTCTGGGCTCAACAATAAAGAGCTTTTGAGTGATGAGTGATATTAGTCAGGACAGCAAGTGACAGAAATCCATATGCTATAAATAAAAAGAACGTACTGGCTCATTAACAGGGGCGCCTGCAGGGAGAACTGCCCGAGACCCAAGGGCACACATGTTGTTGGAGCTCTTCTCTCTCCATCCCTTGGCTCTGTCTGACTTTGGTTGGCTCCTTTGTCCACAAAGGCTATTTTTATAGGGTGGGCAGTATGGCTGCTGGCAGTCCCAGACATGCACATGCTTCTACCTTAGCAAACGCTGGGGAAAGAGACAACTTTCCAGTTAACTTTGGTAGAAAAGTCCTGGGTGGCTTCTGATTGGCTAGGTTTGGGTAATTTGTCCATATCCAAACCAAACAGTATGGCCAGGAGAGAGGGTACTTTGGCTAGTCCTGGGTCACATGTTCTCAGTCTTTGGAGCACTGTGATTAACAGCCCCACCTAGACTTCATAGAATGAGGAGGTGCATTCTGTCTTGTCTGTAAAGCTTCTGATTTCTCCATCAAATCTGAACGAGAGCCTTGCTGGATAGACTATTCTTAGTTGTAGGTTTTTCCCTTTTATCACTTCAAGTACATTGTGCCACTCCCTTTTGGTCTGCAGACTTCCTGCTGAAAAATCAGCTGATAGCTTTATGGGAGTTCCCTTGTATGTTATTTGTTGCTTTTCCCTTGCTGCTTTTAGTATTCTCTCTTTATCTTTCACTTCGATCATTTTGACTACAGTGTGTCTTCGTGTGTTCCTCTTTGGGTTAATCCTGTACGGGACTCTCTGTGCTTGCTTCCTGGACTTGGGTGACTGTCTCCTTTCCCAGGTTAGGGAAGTTTTCAGCTATTGTCTCTTCAAATATTTTCTCAAGCCCTTTCTCTCTCTCTTCTCCTACTGGGGCCCCTGTAATGCAAATATAAGTGTACTTGATGTTGACCCAGAGGTCTCTTAAACTGTCTTCATTTCTTATCATTCTTTTTTCTTTTTTCTGTTCAGTGGCAGTGATTTCCACGACTCTGTCTTCTAGGTCACTGATCAGTTCTCCTGTATCATTTAGCTTACTATTGATTCCTGCTGGTGTATTTTTGATTCCAGTTACTGTATTCTTCGATTTTGTTCGGTTGTTCTTTATATTTTCTAACTCTGTTAAAAACTTCTAACTCCTTGCTCTGTGCATCCATTCTCCTCCTGAGTTCTTTGAATGTCTTTATGATCATTACTCTGTTGATTGCCTGTCTCTACTCCACTTAGTTCTTCTTTTGAGGTTTTATCTTGTTCCTTCTTTTGGAACAAATTCCTCTGCCACCTCATTTTGTCTAAGTTGCTATTTGTAGTTTTATGTATGTGGCAGGTTAGTTACATTTCTTGACCTTGGAGAGGTGCCCCTCTGTAGGAGATGTCCTATGCGTCCCAGCAGTGCCCTCCCCTCTCGTCACCCAAGCTATATGCTCTAGGGGTTCCCCCTAAGAGGGCTCTGTGTGTCCTTCTGTTGTGGTGGGCTGACCCTGTGGGTGGTCTGGTAGGCTTGGATGGCCCCTAGCCTGGTTGGTTGCCAGGCCCTGCCTTGTGCGAATGCTGCTGTTTATCAGGGCCTGATCTCGAGGTGGCTGATTGTGGAATTTTAGGGGACCCTGGGCTAGTGCTGGCTCACTTGTGGGCAGAGTCAGAGTCCCAAAGACTCTGAGGCTGTTGCCCACCCACTGGCAGGTGAAAACAGGTTCTGGGGTTAGTGCCGGACTACTGGCAGCAGAGCTGGTTCCTGGTGTCTGGCTGCAGGGCCCAGGGATCCCACAGCTCATTTCAGATTGTTCATGGGGTGGCGGGGGCAGTTCCTGACACAGTTGGGTATGGGGTCTGCGGTGTCCTGGAGGTTGTGTTGGCCTGCTAGTGGGCAGGGCAAGGGCTCAGCTGGTCCCAGGGTAGGGTCTGGGCTATGTTGTGGGATCATAGTTTTCTTGCTTCTGGTGTCTGCCCCTGGTGGGTGAGGCTGGTCTAGAGGCTTGTGAAGGCTTCCTGGTGGGAGGTGCTGTTGCCTGCCCACTGGTGGGTGGATCTGGGTCTTGACCCTCAGATAGGCAGGGCTGTGTCTAGGGACATGTCTAAAGGTAGCTATGGGCTGTTTGGTCTTTAGGCAGCTTATCTGCTGATGGGTGGGGCTGTGTCCCTGCTCGGTTAGTTGTTTGGCTTGAGGCATACCAGCACTGGCACCTGCAGGCTGTTGGGCAGGGCCAGGTCTTGGTGATAATGAGCCAATATGTCAGCTGCCAGGAGTGTGTACATGGTTGAATGTTACCAAATATGTCTGCCATCAGTGTCTGTATCCCCAAGGTGAGCCACAACTCCCCCTGACCCAGCCTCTCCAGGAGACTCTCTAAGACCAGCAGGTAGTTCTGGCCCAGGCTCCTCTTGAACTACTTCTTTTGCCCTGGGTCCCGGTATGTGTACGGTTTTGTGTGTGTCCTTTAAAAGTGAAGTCCCTATTTCCCCCAGTCCTGTGAGATTCCTGCAATTAAGCCCTGTTGGTCTTCAAAGCCAAATGTTCTGGGGGCTCTTCCTGATGCAGGAACCCCATGCTGGGGAGTCTGACATGGGGCTCAGAACTCTCACTCCTGTGGGAGAGCCTCTGCAATATAATTATTCTCCAGTTTGTGGGTTGCCCACCTGGGGGTATGGGATTTGATTATATTGTGAGTCCGCCCCTCCTACCCACCTCATTATGGTTCCATCTTTATGTCTTCAGTTGTAGAAGATCTTTTCTGGTAGGTTCCAGTCTTTTTCATCGATGGATGTTCTGCAAATAGTTGTGATTTTGGTGTGCTCACGAGAGGAGGTGAGCTCACGGTCTTTCTACTCCTCCATCTTAGCCGCTCTTGGTGCATTCTTTGTTTTAAAAGAAAACCAAGGAGCTAGTCCCAGTAGATGGGGTTTGGGAAAGCCATCTGAGCAGAAGAAACCCTGTAGCAGGAGCTAACACCACTTATATGAGTGGGAGGGAATGGGTATCAAACAGGCCACACATTCTCTATTACAGGATTAGATAAGCCCATACAACTCTTCAGTTCTAGTCTTATGAGTCAATAGCTCAAATAAAAGGCACTGCACTACATTCAAGAGGCCTACATTGTACTTCCAGCATGACTAATAACCATCAAATGAATGGTGAGACCAGCCAGTGCCTTTCTTCACTCTTGGCCTCAGTTTACCCCCTCTTTTTTTTTTTTTTTAAAGTGAAGGGGTTGCTTTGTCACCAGGTGTCCTCTCAAAATGCCCTTCTTCTCTAATATCCCCATCCCTTCTGGCCAAGAGTCCTTTGGAGTTTCACCCCACCAGGCCCTGAGCCTAGCCTAGGAGGGGCCAGCAGGACGCAGCACCCTCTGCCTAGCAGGAGGGTCCGACTCTGAGTCTGAGTCTGAGCCTGGGGTGAGCTCTCTGAGCCCCAGCCATACCCCATCCTTGCCATGTTGTCTCTGTCTGTTAGTTGGATGCCAATCTTGTTTTTCTCTGCTTTCACCGAAAAAACAATTTGTCCCACAACTCTGAACCCACAGCATGCTTTTAATAACCACCTGGACCTGGAGTTGAAGCAGCCCTGGCTCCCTCCCCATGAAATGTTAAGGTCTGAATCACTCTGAATATCCACGTTTGCAAATGGCACAAAGAGAAGGAATCTTCTGGGTTCCAGCCCTATGCAGGATGATTTCTTTGCTTCAAGCCCCTGCTCTCTCCTTCATCTCATTATTTGATCAGATTTTTTTCCCCACCTTGCAACCATTCCCCAGTTGCTGCTGGGTGATTTACCAAGTGACATCTGTGTCCCGGCTCCTTGTTCCTCTGAAGAATGCGGTTTTGATGAATAAACAACAATTGTAGCTTGTTTCCTTCAGTCCTGTGCGACTTGAGGTTATCCGAGTTTAGAGGTGCACAGAGACTTTATAAACAGCCTGGATTTATAGCCATGATTGGCTGTGCTTGCTTCGTTATGTCATAGCATCTGCTGGGGCTGATGGCCTGATGCGGGATCCGGCAGAGGAGCCTGGGCTGCCTCGCCTCGGACACCTGTATGAGACCAAGTTCAGCTGGAGAGAGAGGCAGTTACTCATCCTCCTGGCTCAGCACGCAGTGACTTCACTGCCAGGAAACCGGCCCCAAGGCCCCCAGCCAAAGCACGGGGTAGGAGAGTGATCGATATTTCAGTCACTGTCGAAACTGCCAGCAAAAACATAGAGGGAAGCGAGGGAAGTGGACATTTTCTGAATGCCTAACTGCGAATCGTGTTTCAATTTCGCAATGTCCTAGTAAAGCCACATGCATCCTGATTTTATTGAGGAGAAGGAGTTAGGCTAGAGGAGTGAAGACACACAGCTGGGATGTGTCAGAGTTCGCCCAGCTCTGGTCACCTCCCAGGGCTGCACCTGAAACTCAGAGGGTAGATGCTGAGGCATCGGTTGAGATGAAGAGACCAAGCAGGCTGCCCAGCCAGTCTGGAACCACTGCTGACTCTGAAGGCCATCAATCCGATTCTTGGATTCTGGTTATTAGTCTGTAACCCAGAGCAATTAGGCGTCCTGAGAATCTGGCTGGGTGGGAGTGTGGGGAGATGAAAGGTCCCGGGAGCTGGCTGAGGGATCTTGCTAGGTTGCTTGGTGCCGGTGGTCTGCTGCAGGAATGCAGGGCTGGCTTCTTTAGCAAACCCAGAGAGGCTTGTTCTTTCCTCCTCACACCAACAGGAGGCGGCAGAAAGCAGTAAATGTCTAGTGTTCTTGCCCCAGAAAAGCCCACTTTTGTTTCCCTTCTTGGTTTTGCGTTGTGAGCATGTTCATTCATTTCTCTGAGCCTTAGTTTCCTCACCTAATTGGGGATGATAATCCCCACCTCACAAAAATTCCTCCCATAGTTTTTGAGATGATAATGAGATTGTGGATTTAATCCTTTGTCAATCAGGTATGGGCCTACTTGAGTTTTAATGTCTTCTCAACTTTATTGTCTTTTGTACAGATTTCCTTTAAATTCTTTCTAGAAGTAGGTGGGCTGTTATGAAAAGGCAAATACAAATAAATGACATGATTGTTACAAAATTTTACCTGACAGTCATTCTGAGAAAATACATTTTTTTCATCTTGAAATTATCAAGAATTTTTGGACACATAACTGGATTATGAGCAACACTCATTCACTTGAGAAACACCTAACGAGTATCTTCTATGTGCAAGGACACTTTGGACACAATTCCTGCCCTTATGGAGCTTACATTCAAGTGGTAGATGTTGATCTCTTGAGCTTAAATGCATGCACATGAATGCACCATTAAATTATTTGATTTTAATTATGATAAATGCTAAAAAGAAGGACTGACTATCCCAAGAACGTAAGATAGGGAGACCTTACCCAGATTTGGAGGATTAGTAAAAGTGATGCTTGAAATGAAATCTGCAAGATATGTGAGATTTAGGTAGGTGAAATGAAGAGGAAAAACAGTTCCAGGCTTTGGGAATAGCAGGTGCAAAGGCCCTGAGGTGCAACAGGAACAAGGAAGGTCAGTGTACCTGGACTGCCAGGAGCACTCCTGGCTTAATGTAGACTGGAATATTCATGACTTTTCTGTCTATGAGGAAAAATAACCACTGAGATATTGGGTTGAGTGAAAGTATAGAATTTTAATTTTTAGTATTCATTGTAGATCAAAATTAACATGGTCAGCTTTAGGATTATAAAAATATATTTAGTGTAATTTCTGTACTCGTATGATGATAATATTTGGCATAAGGATAATGACATAGTGGAAAAATTTGGGGGAACATAATTTTCCCCAAAAAACATAGCGGGAGCCATTGTTTAAGGACTATCCCCTCAAAGCTGAGTTTTCCTCTTTAACTTTCCATTCTGCTCCTCCTGACCTTTTAATTATGATAAATGTTTTTAATTATGATAAATCTTTTTATCATGCTTTTAATTATGACCTTTTAATTATGATAAATCATCAGTGGCTCCACATTGCTTCATGACCTGCTCCTGGTGTATTTTTCTAGACTTGTGTCTATCACTCTCTCTCACTGCTCTCTGTTCTCGAGTCAGGCCCCTCCCTGCCCCTGCCGAGCCCCACACCTGTCTGTTGTCACACCTCGGCTCTGACCGTCTCCTAGCTCACTTGTCTCTGTCCTCTCTCCTGAATAAAATCGCAGCCATCCTCCAGGCCCAGGTGAAATGCTGCCTCCACCTTGCTCTTCCAAGGCAGAACGATGCCTGGCCCTGATGTCCCCAGGCACACTCCCTGGGGCCATCCTATACCGGGAGCATGCGCTCTGCTTCCCATCAGGTCATTTCTGCCCGTGTCTGTCTAACATTAGACTGTGAGCTCTTTCAGGATGCAGACTGCCTTAACTTCACCTCTGTGTCCCCCTTCAAGACCGTACGGTGCAGAGCACGCTGCGAGGCATGGCACATTAAGTAGTGCTTCAGGCCAGTTGAATTCAATAGATGACTAAGAGAATTTCTTCTAAAGCTCTAGGGTTGATGAGGAATTTCTGCGGGGGGATGTTTTTCACTTAAAAGTAAGATTGCTGCATTTTGTTTGTAATAGAAAATGTTGGCCGTAACTAGATGTCTATAATAGGGGTTTGTTTACATAAATTAAGCTAAATGTATATAACAGAGTACTATGCAACCATTAAACATGATGTAGACGCATACTTAACTGATAAAGATGTCCATGATATATTGACAAGTAAAAAAAAAGGTTATAAGGTTATATGCATGTTGTATCCCTTTTAATGTGTGACACAGTGTTGAGGGAATCTGGTGTCAGGTGAATATAGGTGACTCCATCCCTTCCCCCCTTCAGGTAATAGCCAGGGGTGGGGCTGGGAGAGGGAGGGATGGGAGGTTACAGAGGAGGCTATAAAATTCCTGGGAGATGCCCAGTTGAGGTGTAAGGGACCACAGGGTCATTCTCAGAAGATTAGGAGCAGAGTCATGGTTCCAGATATAGGATAGGTCCTTTACTTATACTGGATGCAGACACTGGAGGATTCGTTCACCCCAGGGATGGAAAGGACTGTGTATTTAAACCCTAGGCAACCCCACTGGAAGAGCAGAGATGGGAAAGGCATTTCCCCTGTGACAGGGCAGGAACATCCATGTGGCCCAGGAAAGTGGCAGTGGTTGAGTCAGGAGTGACAAAGCAGAATTGCCCCAGGGGAGCTGGGGCGGTCCAAGGCAGAGGAACATGAAGGTGATGGGCACCGCCTGAGCTGAAAAGCCAGCTGGAGGAACAACTCGGGGCAGTGGCCTGGGAGGAGCAACAGTAAGGTGACGTGGAGGTGAGCAGTGTCAGGCACAGGCAAAAGCGTGAACTGGCTTGGGAGCATGCGTGGGACACCCCCGAAGATGTCCAGGGATACCAGAGGGAGGGACCTTGGAAAGGGGTCCAGAGGCCTGGTGACAGGCAGGTACAAGCTATCAAGTCAGCAGTGTGACCATTCATCTTCCTGAGTTGAGACCCCCACCTGCTAAGACCTAGAGGATATTTGTATTGCATTTACTTAATAAATGACATATGCACAAAGAAAAGTCTAGAAAAACAGACTTCAAAGTATTGACAGTGGTGGTCTCTGGGTGGATGGGTGAGTGTTTTTTATTTTCTTCTTTTTGGTATCTGTATATTTTCTGATTTTCCTGAAAGGAACGTGTGTCACCCTTATAATAATAATAATAAAAAAAACCCAATAAAAATTGTTTTGAAAAAAATCAAATTACAAAACACACGTTGTCTGGGGACATGCTTAGGAGCACGGCCATTTTCAACTAAGTGGTGGCCAAAGTACAAACTGTTCCAGCGATCGACACTGTTGATGGCCTCTCTCACTCCCTGAGGTCAGAGAAGTTAGCTCGAGTTGAGTTCAGTCCCCTGCAGTGTGCTTGCACGGATGCCAGGGCCACGTGTGCACCAGCCATCAACCCAATACACTCACTTTCTGCCCAGTCCTGCCAGCGTCCACCCCACGAGCTCCTTCCGGAAGGAATCACTGTTGCCGTCCTCTCTTTGGGTTGGTCCCACCTGTTTCCTGAAACCTGCCGACCAGGAGAGGGAATACCAGGGTGGGAGGGGGCCGGTATTAAGTCATGTGGCCAAGGTCCCAGCATTTGTGTGCGGTGGTGAGGCCTGGGTAGCCAGGTGCTTGAGAAGTCACTGTTTTCACCATCACCCTCAGCACATCATCACTTGTCCTTAGCTCTTCATTTTTAGCCCTTCATTTCCTGTTGGACCCCAAGGCCTTCTTTGAGTGGCAGCTTGTTTGGCAAGGGTCCTGATAGCCTGTCGAGCTCTTGCAGCCCGGTCCATCCTGGATCATCTTCCTGGTACCCTCTGACCACTGGGTGAACACATTCCCTGGGAGTTTGTGCTACCGTGTTTCTGACTTAAGTGTCCCTTGTACCTGGATTCTTATTACTGTGCTTGGATTGGATCCTGCCTATCCTGACACCTGCTGGATTCACATTTGATTTTGCCACACCAGAGGCAGGGTTGAGTGGACAGGACACTCTCAGCCTTGAGCCAGAAAGCCCTACATGATCTGCTCCCAGCTTCCCTCCATGAGCTCACTTGGTACCACTTCCTCTCTCCTTTCCTGTGCTTGAACAATGTTGGCCTTTTTTGTTTCTTGAGCCTGCTAAGCTTATTCCTACCCTAAGGCCTTTGCATTCACTTGCTGTTCTCTCTCCCTGGGTCTTTTCACTTGGTGATTCTTTTCCACTGTTGGGTCTCAGTTCAAAGTCACTGTCACAGGGAGGCCTTTCCTGCCCACTGCCAAGGATGCCCCTCCAGGCTCTCTCTCTCGACCAGGGGTTGGCAACTTTGTCTGCACAGGTAGATAGTAAATATTTCAGGTTTCATGGGACATGTGCCATCTCTGTTGCATGTTCTCCTTTGCTTTCTTTATAGCCCTTTAAAAATCTAAAAGCCATTCTTAGCTTGCAGTTCCATGTAAAGACAGACACAGACCGTGGGTGAGATTAGGACCCTGGGCTGTATTTTAGTAACCCCTGCTCTAGCTCACCACCCGCTTTCATTTGCTTCACAATTTATAACCATCTGGAATTATCTTGCACATTTATGAACTCGGTATTGTTGGTTTCTCCTGCAAGAGGGCGGGAAATGTGTCTGACTTGTATCTCTGGTGTCTGGTACAGGGCCCAGCATATAATAGGCCCTTGATACATTTTTGTTGGGTGAATGAGTGAACTAATGAATGAATAAATGAATGAATAAGCTTCAGAGGCTGATGAATTTGGACCTGAGTCCATGCCTGCATTTTAGTAGCTGTGTAAATTTAGGCAAATCATTTGATGTTCTAATTTTAATCTTGGTAAAAGGACAGTAACAAAAGCTGCCTTGCTGCACTGTTGGGGTGATGAGTTGAGAGGACACCAGCAGCTCAGTCAACAGCAGCTCCTTTCTGCTTAGCTCCTTGGGCAGGACTCCAGCAGGGAGAGCATCTCCCACCCAGTCCCCGGCCTGCGTAGTCCAAGCTCCCTTATCCTCCCATTGGTCCACCCGTACCAAGGTCCCAGTGGCCTTTGTGGCAGAGCCTCTCCAAGTATGACAAATCTCTTGGAGCAGCAGACAGTGTTTACAGCGGAGAGAGCTGCATGAAGCTGGGATGAAGGCCATTGGAATGATTGATGGAACCTGGGAGGACAGAGCTATCCTCGTGGGTGTGCAGATCCCCTAGGATTTGGAGATGGCCCCTCTGAGTCCCTGGCCAGGCCTGGATCTGGCTCTGTAATTCCCTGGATTCTTAGAAGAGGGATGGGAGGAGACAGCGAAACCAATGCAGAGCTTCCGACCACCCCCCAGCAGGGCTTCTTGCCTTCTGATCTCCAGTGAACTGGAAGGAGATCCCTGAGGTGTGTGTGCTACCCAGCTGCGGCCATGTGGAGGGTCTTGGAGGAATCCCACAATTCTGGAATGTCAAGCCTGAAGGGGGCTACAAGAACCCTTGAGAAGCCCTCAGGCGGCCTCTCAGCCTCTCCTCCCTTCCTTTCACTGTTGCCCCAACCATCCTTGTTCATTCTCTGGTGGGTCTGGCCTCTCTGCAGCTGTGATGGTCCCTTTAGTCCATCTTCGTCCCTTTGCCACAGTGCCCTCTAAGTCTGATTAGGCCAGGCCCTACTTTTAAGTCCCTACCCCTCGATGGATCCAAATTGCCTCTGGACGAAGTCTAAATCCCTAGTCTGTTCTGAGGTGCCATCCACAAGCTGGGGCCCACTACCTTTTCCTCCCACCGTCACTCACCTCCTTCTACTGTCCATTCACCCTTCCCTGGGCTCCTCCGTCAGCCTTCATCATGCCCAGCAACATCAAATGCCCCCTCTCCTGGAGGATGGTCCTTGACCTTCCCTCTTACCCTCCCCGTGACTGCCCAGCATCTCACCAGGCCTCTAGGGTCGCTCTGTTGATGTAGCCCTAATTCACGGTATGAATGACTAACCCGCGTGAGCTGTTTTCCATGTGTGGGCCTTCACACCACCCTCAGTGCTTTAAGGACTACCTGGGTTGCTCACAGCCACCCTCCGAGGTGGGTGGTTATTCTACTACTTTATAGATAAAGAGAGACAGCGACTAGGACATGAAGTAACTTTGCCCAAATTCACACACTCATGAATGGTGGAGCTCGGACTGGGGCCCAGAGTCTCCCTGATGCACAGAGGTTGCGAAGCTGTGTGGGCAGGACCCCTGCCCGTGCCCCTGAAGGCAGTCACCAGAGAGGTAGGTGTACAGTATGCGGCTGACACACAGCTGCCACAGAGCAGGTGCTTGGACCCCGATAGCTCACCTAAGGGCAACGGAGCGCTATGGTTTCTGTCCAGAACGCCTAGACCACCCTGGAGTGAAGCCGGTCCCAGAGTGGAACAAGTGGCCCCGGGTCACTCAGAGTGCTTATTCTAGGGTCCATGTGCCTATGTCCCCTTGTCTCAGAGAAATGTGTTCCAGGGCTAGAAGTGGACCCTGCTCCTGAGATAGGCTTGACATTGGCACTTCCCCCAGTTCATGCCTGCTTAGTCCTTTCAGTCTCCATCAGTGGACCCGTGGGCTCTATGCTGTCTCTTCGTAGCCCAACAAAGGTGACTGACAGTGTCTGCTGATCAGGTTGGTCTCTGGGACCTCTCTGTAAGCCAGCACCCTTGAGGTATCCAGAATTGAAAATGATTTTATGTCCTGTAGAGTCCATGTGTGTATCCTTTATAATGGATCATATGTGGATCTCCAAAGTACAAACCTGATAAACTCTCCCTCCCTCTCAAGAACCTTCAGTGGCTCCCCAGTGCCTCCTGGGTTAAGCTCAATCTCCTCATCTTGGTTTTCAAGAACCTTCCCAATCTGGGTGCTGCTTATCTTTCCGCTACACCCGTAAGTGCCCTTGACATTACAGTCAACTGGGACCACTTGCTGGAGGAAGTGGTGGGGTAAGGTTTAAGGGACATAGAACTTGCAGCCCCACACCTGCATCCTGTGTCAGTCTTCCCCGCCTCCCTGTGCGACCTTGGATACATCGCTTCCAAACCTAAGCTGTTTCTGGGACAATATGCTACCTCTCTGGTCTCCTGTAGGCCCCCCAAATGGTAGAAAGATACGAAGAGGGTCATGGTCTCTAGGGGAGGGGAGGGGAAGAGAGAGAGAGAATTTTGCACAGTGCTGGGACATATTAGGGTCTGTGAAAATTTAGTCCTCTTTACCCTTCTTTCCTTCTACCGTGTTTCCTTCTACTCTGTTAGATGAATTCTGTCTAGGTGACTTAACGTGTGTCAGTTGAGTGAGATCCAGAGGTAGTTCAGGTGGTGTCGAAGTTCTCTTCACGAGAATCCCGAGTTCCATTTCAGTGGTCCTCAGGGATGCCCCTGTCCAAGGACACCTTCTTTCCTTCCACTCAGCTGAGGGCACCAAGAGCCTTCAGGGGTCCACTTCAGTCCCACCAGAGCACAGACTGTAGCCTCTGCTGTCAGGGAGGCTTGGGGGGGGGGCTGCGGGGCTCCTGACAGGTATGCCGTGGTCTCTTAGCAAATATAATTTTCATGAGACAGATGTTTTCTGCTGGTGGAAAAAGAAATAATAAGTGTCTGGAACCCCCCACTTCCATGGCTGGAGAGTCGCCAGTACTAAATCAACAGCTCTCTTTTGAGTGTGTACACACATTCTTCCAGCCTGGTCAGTGGCTGAGGGCCACCCTGGGTCTATGCAGAAGACTGTGTGTGTGTGTGTGTGTGTGTGTGTGTGTGTGTGTGTGTGTGAGAGAGAGAGAGAGAGAGAGAGAGACAGAGAGACAGAGAGACAGAGAGAAAGAGAGATAGGATGTATGGCCAAACCCCGACTGACCTCAGGCTTAATTCAAAAAAGGCCTCCTCCTCCAGGAAGTGCTCCCAGAGCCCCTCAGCAGGAAGTGATGACACCCTTTTGTTACTTACAGCTTCCCACCCAGTTTTCTGAGGGACCTTGCAAAGGGTGAAGCAAACACAGACTAGAGACACATAGAGCTGACTTTGGATCCCAGTGTCCCTGTTTAGGAGCTGATGATCTTGGGAAACACACTTCCTTGCTCTGAGCCCCCGTGTCCTCACTTTAGAATAGGAATAACCATGCACACCTGTCGGGGTTGTCCTGAGGATTTAATGAAATAACACGGGCACCTGGCAGAGAGAAGGCCCTCAATACAAGGGAATCCCCTACCCCCCCTCACTGCTGCCAGCTTTGCCAGGGCACCAGCCACATCCTCCTCCCATCACCTCTGGCTGTGTTGGCTTTAGCACTTCCTCAGGGACGGAAATGAGAACATATAAACCTTGGGGAGAATGGTGTACGCTTGGCACGTAGCTGGGATGGAGAAAGATTTGGCATCACAACGAAAAACCCGCTAACAGACTTGATTGTTGTCAAGATGTGGTGGTTGTCTTCATTCATTGTTCTTTTTTTTTTTTTTTTTTTTTTGCGGTACGCGGGCCTCTCACTGTTGTGGCCTCTCCCGTTGCGGAGCACAGGCTCCGGACACGCAGGCTCAGCGGCCATGGCTCATGGGCCCAGTTGCTCCGCGGCATGTGGGATCTTCCCGGACTGGGGCATGAACTCGTGTCTTCTGCATTGGCAGGCGGACTCTCAACCACTGCGCCACCAGGGAAGCCCCATTGTTCTTTTATACAGTAAATATGTTCCTAGTTCATGTGACTTGATTGTGTTGATCCAGACAGAAATCAGAATGAGAGAACTCGTAAGGATTCACAGTTCACTGGTAGCTGTTTAGAGAAGTAGTGACATTTAAAGACATGTAACCAGGTGATGACCAAGCTGGGTTTTGAATTAGGGCCTCCTGACTTTCCCATCACTGTGAGGCACCACTGTTCTCTATCAAGTTTATGGTTTTGACCAGGCCTGGCTCCGGGTGAGAGGCTCCCAGCCCTCCTGGTGGCTTTCTGCCTTGAGAATGACACCTTTTGGTCCCTCCCCCTCAGTGCCCATGACTGATGTATGGGTGGAAGGTGCTGTGTTTACTCTCTTGTCTCAATTTCCCCTGTGACGGAAGAGGAACGAATTCTTGGGTGCCTGGCCACCCGTACCCACTCGTCTCTCCCCATGAACATGAGAGAGCGCAGGCAGCTGCTTTCAATTCTAATTTGTCTCTGATGGAATTATCCAGAAGGTGGATTTCAGGGGTTTCCTGGAGACAGAAATGTCACCTGCCCTGTGGCCTGGACCTGAAGGGGAACTTTCATGAAATACGGCCCAGGTACTTGATGTCGCCTGGACAGAATAATGAAACACTTCATACAGGCAATTTAGGAGTTTGAAAAATGGGTAGCTGGCTTTCAAAGGCAGATGCCAAAGTGTCAGCAGGCTTCCCTTAAGGTTAAGGCTGAGAGGAAAACCTGCCCGAGGCTAAATGAGGGGAGGTTTGGATTTGGGCCTATGAGTGATGGATTTCATTTCAAGCTGTTGGCACTTTTGCCAAACCTCTCTCCTGCATTATTAGGAAAAGACCACTGGGCTTCAAATCACAGGCCTGGGTATGCATCCTGATTCCACCACTTACCTGCTGTGTGACCCTGGGAAGTCACTTGACCTCGCTGAGTATCAGTGTTCTCAGGGTTAAAATTAAAATAACACCTTCACCTCTGATAACTGATATACAGATTAAACGTGAAACTGCCAGGTGCATAACAGGAAGTCAAAGCTTTTTTCCTTTTTTTTCTTTATTTTTACTCTTGTTTTCTTAACTATGTGCTACAAGTCAGGGGACCTGGGGTCTAGCACTATTCTCATCAAAAACGTACTATGGCCCTTGGTCAAGGCATTTTTTTTTCTTTCTTTCTAGGCTTCATTTCCTAGATCTAATAATAAAAATTATCATTTACTAGAGGCTTACTATGTGCTAGCAAATGTGAAAAATGTTTCATGTCTCCCTTCCTCCCCCCCCCGCCCCCCTCCCTTCCTCCCTTCCCTCCTTCTTTCCTTCTTTCCTCCCAACAAATATAGTGGCCCTTCATATCCGTGGATTCTGCATCTGTGTATACAACCAACCATGGGTGGAAAAATATTAGGAAAAAAATTCCGGAAATTTCCAAAACCGAAAGCTTGAATTTGCTCCACTCTGACAACTATTTACATAGCGTTTACATTGTGTTTACAGCTATTTACATGGCACTTACATTTTATTAGGCACTACTATAAGTAATCTAGAGGATGTGTGTAGGTTATACGCAAATATGACTCCATTTTATATAACGGACTTGAGCATCCACAGATTTTGGTCCTGTATCAACTCCCTGGATACCGAGGGACGGCTGTATACATTGAGCCCCTAGTATGTACTGTGCACTGTCTCAGGCACCAGGATACGGCAGTGAACAGAATGGACAAAATCTGATGTTCTCACACTTATATTCTAGCAGAGGAACCAGGAAATAAATGAAATACATAAGTAACGTGTATCATGTGTTAGATGTTGAGTGCTGTGGAGAAAAATAAAACACAGGAAGGGATAGGGTCTGTATGTTGGATTTCAAATGGGGGGCCGTCAGGTAAGACCTGATGAGAGGGTGACGTTCTGCACGGGCGTGAAGGAGGTGAGGGAGCAAGCTTGGCAGCAGGGAGAAGAACAAGCGCAAAGGCCCCGATGATACGGGGATGTGCCTGTTGGATTCAAGGACCAGCCAGAAGCCGTGTGCTGGCAGCCGGGTGAGCAGAGGGGCCAGGACTGGAAGTGGAGTGCAGGCTCGGTAACCCCATGGCGCCTGGTTGGCCAGTTCAGCAGTTTATGCTTTTCCTCTGAGATGGGAAGCCAGTGATGTGCATTTCTTTCTTTTCCTTTTCTTTCTTCCTTTCCTTCCTCCTTCCCTCCCTCCTGCCCTCCCTCCCTCCCATCCTTTCTTTCCTTCTTTCAACTTTAACCAGGTTTTTATTTCACAAAATTTCCTTATCTTTACCTTTCTCAGAAGCTTTCCTGTGCCTCTCCCAGGAAGCTTTGATGATAAAACCTTGCCCGTGACTCCCCGCAAACCCCAGTGCTCCCTCTTCCCCCCTCATCTCTCCATGTTCATCTTCACTTCTGAGGGTTTTGTGCTGAAAGACGAGATTGTTGCTTACATTTAAAAAGAATCCTCTATTATGTCGTCTAACCTTCCCAACCACTCTGTAGTGTGGGCATTATAATTCCTGATTAAGTAGTTTTTTCCTTTCCACATAAGAAAAGAATAAAAAAGTTAAAAATAAGGGTACCAGTCCTATTGGATTAGGACCTCACTTAGCCTTAATTACCCCCCAAAGGTGCCATCTCCTAATATAGTCACATTGGACATTAGGGATTCAACATATATATTTGTGGGGAGGGGAAACAATTAAGTCTATAACAGATAATATGTCTTTTTTCATGCTTATACTTTCAGTATATTTGTTTTGATTTTAAAGTGCATCCCTTATAGAGAGAATATTCTTGAATCTTGCTTTTTTATCCAGTCTGTCATTCTGTTGTTTTAGGTGGGGAGTTTTACATTTAATAATATTATCATTCTGTTTGGGTTTAAGTTTACCATCTTGTTATTTGTTTTCATTTGTTCTTTTTGTTGTTGTTGTTTCTCTAATGTTCCTTTCTTTTCCTAATTACATGTATTTTTGGAATTTCACTTTGTTTTCTCTATTTGGCTTCTCATCAATACTTCTTTTTATTACTTTTTAGTGGTTGCTCTAGAGTGAACAAAATGTATCTTTAACTTATCAGAATAAATCTATTTAGACTGGCTCATCACCTTGACTGTTGGTAGGCTTTGATATGGAGGATCTGTGGAAAGCCCATCTTTCTCAAGCAACTCTGACTTGATGGGGCCAACCTCCAAATCTTTGTCCATTGTGGATATCATGAGCGCTTGGCTTTAGGCTTTTTTTGTTGTTGTTGGTGGGATCAGAAGTGTCCTGTGCAACATGACAGCCACATGTAGCTGTTTATTTTTAAAATTAATTAATTAATTAATTAATTAACTTGGCTGTGCCGGGTCTTAGTTGAAGCAGGCAGGCTCCTTAGTTTCAGCTCGTGGGCTCCTTACTTGTGGCTCACTGGCTCCTTAGTTGTGGCATGCGAACTCTTAGTTGCAGCATGCATGTGGGATCTAGTTCCCTGGCCAGGGATTGAACCCGGGCCCCCTGCATTGGGAACCTGGTCTTAACCATGGTGCCACCAGGGAAGTCCCCACATGTAGCTATTTAAATTTATATTAAGTGAAATGAAATAAATTAAAAACTTGTTTCCTTATTTGCACTAGCCATATTTTGAGTGCTCGATAACTACACGTAACTGGTGGTTATCATTGTGGACAGCTCAACAGTAACAATATTGCAGAAATTTCTAATGGCCAGCGATTATCAAGAGTGTGCCTTGGGGGCTTCCCTGGTGGTGCAGTGGTTGAGAGTCCGCCTGCCGATGCAGGGGACACAGGTTCAAGCCCTGGTCCAGGAAGATCCCACATGCCACGGAGCAACGAAATCCGTGTGCCACAACTACTGAGCCTTGCTCTAGAGCCTGCGAGCCACAACTTCTGAAGCCCGTGCGCCTAGAGCCCGTGCTCTGCAACAAGAGAGGCCACCGCAACGAGAAGCCCGCGCACCTCAATGAAGAGTAGCCCCCGCTTGCTGCAACTAGAGAAAACCCGCATGCAGCAATAAAGACCCCACGCAGCCAAAAATAAAAAAATAAAATAGACTTTAAAAAAAAACAGAGTGTGCCTTACTCTAGGGTGTGGGCCTTACTGTTTATTTTATTTTATTTTTTTTTAGCGGTACACGGGCCTCTCACTGTTGTAGCCTCTCCCGCTGCGGCTCACAGGCTCCGGACGCGCAGGCTCAGCGGCCATGGCTCACGGGCCCAGCCGCTCCGCGGCATGTGGGATCCTCCCGGACCGGGGCACGAACCCGTGTCCCCTGCATCGGCAGGCGGACTCTCAACCACTGCGCCACCAGGGAAGCCCTATGGTCCTTACACTTATGTTGTCATCATGTTCATGTCTCAGCTGGAGGCCTGGGTGTGAACAAGATTTCTCCTCTATGGCTGAACTGTATCTCTTCTGTCCTCTAGCACTGCTTGACTTCTGGTATCCCTGTTCTGTTCCCTGCCCTGTTGTAGCTCCTCTCTGGCAAGCCTGTGTACTCTCGCCCTGAGCATATGCACAGTCTAGCTCTCAGCTCAGGACTTTATAGGGCACCCCTCCAAGCTTCTGAAGACCCCTATCTGTGCACTTCATGCCTCTCTTGTGCCTTTCCTGACATTCCAGCCATTTCAGCTGCTCTGATCTCTGATTTCTACCTCCTCAGATCATTAGAACTATCATGTTTTGCCCAGACTCTGGCTCTCTGCTCTGCAGTGGGGGAAATCATTCCCAGACGGAGAGCTGGGGCAATGCTGGGGCTCACCTTGTGAACTCCTCTCCTTGCAGGCATCCCAGTCTTGTGCTGCCTGTTGTCCAAATGCCAGAAAACTGTTGCCTTCTGTGTTTTGTCCAGTTTATGTTTTTTCATTTCACTTATGGCAGTGGTACTTTATACCAGTGATTCCACCATACCCTGATGTGAACCCTCATTAATTAGCAAGCAACTTAAAATCGCAAATTACCTGCTCCTGTTTTTAAAAAACTCCATTGCTACTGGGTTTTTCTCATTGGAAATTTACTCTGCTCAGTAGTTGGTATCACATTGTCTTGCTGGTTCCTCTTTCCTTTTCTCCTATTGTTTTTCCCCATTGAGCTCCTTTGGGAAACTCCAAATTGTTTCCTTCTGTCATGTAGAGAATTCAGCTCTCCACAGGTCTTGTCCTCAAAACTCTATAACCAAAATCATAGAAGTTCTTAGCAGAAAAGGAGGTCCCATTCCCATTTAATGATCTGTTCTTTTTAGAAGATAGTTGGAGTTATAGAAAGCAAAACATATTGTTTTCTATTTTAATTTTTATTGTTGTTATTTTATTTTAGCTAGCTCATCTCCATGATTCTCATCCTGACCTCCCCTGAACCTATTCTTTACCAGTTGGTCAGGGGATCTTTCTAAAACCCAAATCTGACCCTGACACTCTTCCTCAATGGCTTTCCCTAGCCTGTAAGATAAGATTGCATATCCTCAACCGACATAGAAGTCCTTCTATGAACTGTTCCTTTCTATGTCTCCAGCTTCCTCTCTTGTTATTCTGCACCCACCCCCAACTCACACACACACACACACACACACACACACACACACACACACACACATAGCTCTTGCAAAACTGGAATCTTTATGGGTTTCAAAACACACCAAGATGTTTCTTTCCTGCATTCCTTTTCTAATACTGTTTCCTCTGTCTAGAATGCCCTCCCCTTATCCCCAACTTTCCTATCTTTATCTGTACCCCAACTCATTCTTTAAGACTGGGTTTATAGATGCTTTATTTCTGAAAGGATTCCCTGGCTCTGACCTTCCACAGGTGGATCAGGTACCTCCTCAGGGCTCCTAAAGAGCTCTCTCTGTCCTCCTCCCCACACAGACTAGGAAAGTAGGCCTCTGTCCATTTGGTCTCATCCGTGCTTAGCATAGTACCCGGCACATAGTATGTTTTGTTTTGTGCATTCATTTTTCTGCCCAATAGACGTTTATTGAGTACACAGTGCAGGGTGCTGTTCCAAAATCTGCCCTTTGGGCCTTTGTATTCTGGTGAGAAAGGCAGAAAACAAACAAATCAGTATATAATTCAGGAAGCGATAAGTCTATGAAGGAAAGTAGAGCGAAATACGGGCAATCAGGCAATGGGTATGCTGTTGTGGCTCGAGGGCCTCTCTGAGGAGGTGACATTGGAGCAGGGGCCTGAGTGAAGTGATGGAAGGAGCTGTGCAGATATCTAGGGGAACACCGATCAAGGGGGGAGAATAAAGAATTCAAAGTGGGAGCTTCTAAGTGTGCTCAGTGAATGGCAAGCAGACCAGTATGACTGGGGCAGAGGGAGGGAGGGGGGCAGTGAGACGTGAGGGCCCAGATCCTAAGACCTTCTAGGTCAGTCTAAGAGCTTTAGATGTTTTCCCCCTAAGTTTAGGGAAGCCGTCAGGAGGTTGTGAACAGGAGAGTGACATGATCGGACTGGTGTTTTAAGGGCTCACGCTGGCTGCTCTTTTGAGAACAGACTGTAGAGAAGCAAGGGAGGAGCCCGGAGCCCAGTTAGGAGGCAACTGCAGGGGTCAAGGCAAGAGGACACATGGCTTGGACCAGGGTATTAGCACTGGAGTTGGGTTAACATTGGCTCAGTGTGTATTCGTGGAATAATGATTACATTTCTTTATGTCTAGCTTCCCTGTGAGCCTTTTGGAAGCTTTTGGAGGGCAAGGCCTGTGTCTGATTTATCTTTCTATTCTGAGTACTTAGAACAAGGCCTGCTAAATCATAGGAGTACAATCTTATTTTAAAGTGTTTTTCTTTCTTTTTTTAAATCAGTGAGTTTCTGAGCATGACATAAATGGAGCGAAGGATGATATATGATATCTCATTGTTACCCCCATTTTCCGGATGGGGAAACTGAGGTTCAGGTAGATTAAATCTCCATCAAGATCTCACAAGCCACCGAGTGATGAAGCCAGTCTTTAATCTCAAGTCTGTTTGAGCTCATAGCCCTTATCTTTTCAGTGCTATCAGCTAGGCTGGTATAGAGGAGGTGCTGGTGAGGCATGAGAGGGAAGGCTGGACGTGGGGGCCCTGGCCATGAGCAGCAAACCCCACGTGTGATGACAGACAGAGCCTCCTTCAAGAGCAAAGTGGTGAGCTTTATCCTGGGCAGCAATGACCTGCTTTTGGTAAAGCCTCGTTTTCCAGTCAGAGTCAGCATGCACCTGTGTGGCTGGTCCTTCTGATTCACACATGGGGGTTGCATTTTATTTTTCTATTCTTTGGAAATGAAAAGAATAAAATTTCTTTTTATAAAAATAAAAAGAAAATGTAAAGAAAAAAAAAAGCAAAGTCCCAGCTGCCAAGTCTGTTAACGACACACATAATGGTGTGTTAACACGGGTAATTATCGAGCTGGACAGCACACAGCTTTCTGCCAAAACAAACCTTTCTGCTCAGCAGACCTGAGATCGCTTGAGCCAGAATGGGACAGAGCGAGGAGGGGGGACTGCAGTCTTCCACAGCCTGGGAACAAAAAATGCCATGGCTATTGGCATTACTGACTTCCCCGTGGGCTCTGGTGGGAAGGACTGGACCCCAGGGCTTCTACGAACCTTCCACAGGACCCCAGGCAAGTGGTCCCCCTGTTTTCTGGATCTCAGTTTCTCCGTGAGTGGGTTGCATTAATGATCTCTAAGTTCCATCGATTTTAACCTTCTATGTTTCTGGGCGGCCTTCACGGAGCGAGAGGCCCTGGGGCTCTGGGTCCCTCATGCATGCAAGGAGCCTCTGGTCTGTACAGCAGAGCTGGTCTGGCTCCACCATCTCTGGGGCCTGTGCAACACCTCCAGATTGTTCTACCGGCTGTGAGACCTTGGGTGTCACCTCAGTCTCTGTTTTCTCACCTGTAAAATGGTAAATGAGGTTTCCTTAAAGAGCTGTTGTGAGGATTAAATAAAATACAAGATGTAAGAGCCTTAGGCCAGTGCCTGGCACACCGGAAGTCATGAATACATGTTAGTTTCTTTCCTTCCCCTCTTCCTACTCTGCCTTCGTTCTTTCTTCTCTCCTTCCATTCCTACCTCTCCTTCCCTTCATTCTTTTTTTCTTCTTTCCCTTCCTTTCCTCCCTCCCTGCTTCTCCCTCTTCCCTTCCAGAAGAAAAATCTGTCTCATATTATGATTCTGTGAGCCAGTTTATCTGCTTCATTCGGTTGCAAATTACCCGACAGCAGGGACCCTGTGGGGGTCATCTTTTTATCCCGTCTTGCTACGTGCACGGAGTAGGTGCTCAATAAGTGCCTGGGGAATCAACCATCGATCGACTTGAAGGAGTCAGAGGCAAGCCTGCCATCACTGGTTTCTTGGCTTTCTCATCCCTCTTTCTTCTGATGGAAACATTAAAGCATATAAGCTCATACTCTCACTGGCTCGCTTGCATCTCCCTCCCTTCCCCAGGCTATAAAAAACATTACATTCTAAAATGAAACAAAGGTAATGGAAACCAGAAAGCCGTGTTTTCTTTGCGATCGAAAACATATGTTAAGGACAAGGATTCGAAATGATGAATCTGCACAGGGCTGTTGCCAGTGATCCCTTCTCTGCCTCTCTGCTCTGGCCAGAAGCAGGAGTGTGCAGATCTGAAGCAGCCCCCATGCTGAGGCAGCCTTGGTTGTCAAGGCAGCAGGCCTGGAGTGGCCAGGGGCATCTTTTTACCTTCAAGCATCTCCTGGAGGGTGCTAGGTGATATGGGGGTGAGGATCACACAATATTCTTCTGACCTTTGGAAAGGATCCTCTTGGGTTCTGAAACAGAGGCCCTAGTTCCCCTTTGCCCTTAAGATGAGAAGAGTCACCATCGTTTGTTGATTCCCACCTGTTAAAGGATAAACTGAGGTGTGTTAACAATTTTAAGAGTTTATTTAAGCAAAAATCATTTTGAATCAGGCAGCATCCAATCTGGCACATAGAAGGGAGCTCCAAGGAGCTGTATGAAATGAAAGACTTTTATAGGCAGAAGGGAGTAGAAACAAGGAAGTTATACCAGGCAAAAGCAGACTGGTGATGACAAAGGTACTTTTCTTTAGGGGATGGCAGGGGTCTCTCAGGCAGATTACCTAACTAGTGCTGGTCAGGCAATTTCTGATTGACTGGTTTAAGTTTACACCTCTGGGAGAGCCAAAACTGGAATTAAGTTATAAGTCTTGGTTTGGTAAGATATGGGGCTTAACCTAAGTGACTCCATTTTGGGCACGTTGTCTTATTTTTATTTATTTATTTATTTATTTTGCGGTAGGTGGGCCTCTCACTGCTGTGGCCTCTCCCGTTGCGGAGCACAGGCTCCGGACACTCAGGCTCAGCGGCCATGGCTCACGGGCCCAGCTGCTCCGCGGCATGTGGGATCTTCCCAGACCAGGGCACGAACCCACTTCCCCTGCATCGGTAGGCGGACTCTCAACCACTGCGCCACCAGGGAAGCCCCCATGTTGTCTTATTTTTAACACTATGAGATAAACATTTTATCTACATTAAGTCAAGAGCTATTTTGCAGGGTCATTTTGAGTATTCCTTCTTCCCATTTTACAGGTGAAGCAACAAAGTCACATGGGTAGTAAGTGGTGGGCTGAGAATATAGTATTGTTAGTAATATCCATCAACACTGAGTTCTCATTTATTTATTTATGCATTCATTCGGTAGATGTTTACTGAGTACCTGCTGTGTACCAGACCCTGTGAGTTAGTTGGAGATACAGCATTGAACAAGAGAGATCAATGTCCTTGATCTTACAGTTGGCTGGCAAAGATGTCATGACCTTTTGATGTTCAGGTTCATTGAGTCTGATGTAAAAGAAATTCTAGGGACTGTGAGCCTTTGTGATACAAGGGACTTGGGTCTGAGGTGTCAGGGGAAGCTGTCCTGAGGAGTGACCTCAAGGGGGTGGTCCTGGAAGATACGAGGAACTAAACAGGTAAACTGAGGTAGAACCTTCTAGCTGAGGGAAGACAGGTTAGAGGGCAGAAAAGAGCATGATGTGATCAAGGGAGACAAAGAGGCTTGAAATATGAGGTTTCCATCCTGTATCTCATTTCATCACCTCAACAACCATAAGGGAGATATTATTACTATCCTCCTTTAACAGATCACGAAACTGAGGCTAGCTTAAGTGGTTTGCCCAAGGTCACACACCCAGCAATGAGTTAAACCCAGTGAAATGACTCCCCTGCCTGTGCTGATTTTAAAACACATGGTATATCTGACAAGGCCTCTGTGGTCAGACCTTTTGAAGAGGCTAAAAATGAGAAATGTGGCCAAGAACTAGAGAGCTTTGAATCCTGAGGCTCTGAGCTATGGAGACTGAGGGGCACCAGCAGTAGGAACAGCAGAAGCCTAGGCAACTGTTGAAGAATTTTATGCCATGGGCCTCTCCTGCCTGTAGAAATGGCAGGCCCTGGGGTCTGTAGGTGACAGCATCATATCCCCGTTCCTAACATTACCTTGCGGACTCCCCAGACCCCCCCCAAGAGTCTGGATCTGAAATTGTCTTGAGGTCCTGTGTTTGCACATGCTTAGGTGTTGCATCCGCCAGGAAGCCTTCCTTGAATACTTCAAGCCTGGTTAGATGGCTTTTCTTTGATCCTCCTACATGCACCCTCACTTCCCTGCTCCCTGCGTTGGCAGTTCTTCTTTTTCATCCTGAACCACACTGTATTTTTTTTTCCTTTGATCTTCAAAAATGGCAATTTTAATAGTTCACTATAATGAATAGGCAGATGGCAGATGGACAAAACTGGCCATGGCTGAACCAAAGCTAAGATTATGTCATGACTAAGGACTGTGATTGATCCAATTTTTTAAAAACTTTTATTTTATTTATTTATTTTTTATGCAGCAGGTTCTTATTAGTTATCTGTTTTATACATATTAGCGTATATATGTCAATCCCAATCTCCCAGTTCATCACCCCCTCCCGCACTTTCCCCCTTGGGTGTCCATACGTTTGTTCTCTACATCTGTGTCTCTATTTCTACCTTGAACCACACTGTATTACGTGTATTTGTTCACCAGGCTGCCAACCCCTCTCGAAGGTGGGCTCGTCAAGGGTAGAGCTTGGGCTCCATTCATCTCTGTGTCCCGTCTGGCCCAGGGCTCCCTGGTGCTGGTTGATGATGAGTGAGTACTCCATTTTCCGTCTCTATTGGAGGGAAGGCAGCCTCGAGAATTCAAGGGCTAAATAGCTCTTATTAGCTCAAGGGTAGTCCACACTGGAAATCAGATCAGCAGTGGGAAATGTGCGGAAGAACTCAGAGAACATGCTTTGGCTTCTAGGAGAGAGGCCACCACACCTGCTTTAAAGTGGGCATTGCCCACGTGGGGTGTTTCAACCTCAGGTGAGACGCTGGGGAGGTAGAGCCCGGGCTGGAGAGGGTGGGGCTGGAGAGGAAGAGCTGCATTTCCCAAGTGGTTTCCATCTGCTCTGCCGGTGTCCGTACTCTTGGAGTGAAATCACATTTAACTCCCTCTTGCCTGTGCATCCATGCCATAAACTCATACTATGTGCCAATCACTCTGCTCTCTTCTGGGGAAATAGAAATGAAGACATGAGTCTATTTGGGGGAGAAGAGAATGAAAACAAATGTGATGTAAGTGCTTTACATAAGAAGAAAGACTTTTAGAAACTCAGAACCAGGGGTGAGTCACTTTGGGTGACCTGGTAGAGATCTGCAGAGAGATAACATTTTAGGTGGGTCTTAAAGGACAAGTAGGAGCTTGAAGGGGAAGCGAGGTGCTCCTGGAAGAGGAAACAGCATGAGCAAAGGCCCAGAGGAATGCTAGGGTATGTCCCGTCTAGGGGCCAAGTTGGTTCACTGTGGCAAGAATGTAGGGCACTCTTGGGGGGTGGGGCAGAAGGGAAGAAGGCCACAGCGACAGACGACCTGGCATGTGGACTTACCCTTTGCAGAGTCAGAAGCACAGTGTCTGCTGTGAAACAGATAGGAGGTACTGACCCCTGAGTGGGAATCAGCATTTTCCACTTCTTCCCATATACGAAAAGAGCCCAGTGGCCAGCGGAAGAAGCTGGATAGGCGTTAGTATGGACGATGTGGCCAGTACAGTGCAGGAGCCCACAGGGTTGCCGTATTGGGGTGATGGGGGTCCCACTATAGGAGGGCCTGGCATGGGCTCCGATTAGAATGAGAGCCAAGAGCCTCGGCAGCAATGTCTCCCTTCGGTGCTGCCCCTGCTTCCTCCAAGTGAGAGCTGATAAAATGTTCTCCAAGAAGCATAGACTAGGGAAAGAGGCAGAAGGGCGGCGAGGGCAGGGAGAAGGGCACCAAAAGGGATGTGGGGCTCTGTGCACCTGCAGTCCATTGTCCTGGCTCCGAGCAAAGCCACCACGAGCAGAGCCCACAGCTGCTATGGCTCCCTGAGAAAATGCATTGGCAATACCCAGGCTTCAGGAACTGCATTGCTGCTTGCATCCAGGCACGTGTCCCAGCCCAGATCTCCCCATGTACCTCGCCAGAGCCTCTGCACTGAGCTGTGTGCTGGGGAGGAGTGGTTGCATTGGACTCTGAGCTCAGGCTGTACGTTTCTTCAATAACTCACATGTTTCTGACCCCACGTTTGGAAGCCTGAGGTCTCTGGTTCCCCTCTCCACCCTCGTAGCCTCCCAAGCTCCATTTCATTTCCTCGCACCTTATGCTGTGTGTCTAAAGCCTTCTCAGTAACATGAGCTCACTGAGGATCTAGACTGTGTCTTACATATATCTGTATGCCTGGCCTCTTGCATGACGCCAGTGCTGGAGATGAGAAACAGACAAATATCTACCCAATAGTTTCTGAAAACAGGCAAAACTGGTGATGATATGTCTTAGTATCCATGGGGAGGACCTACTCCTTTCCTGGTTGATTCTCAGTCCCTTCACTTCTTAGAAGACACTTTCTGCTTCAACCTTCTTAATACACCCCCAGGCTGGCTGTGGATAGATGTTTCTTGCCTCTCTCTCTATCCATCCATCCATCCATCCATCCATCCATCCATCCATCCATCCATC
>NW_021703774.1:134205930-134264103 GCF_005190385.1 Monodon monoceros | reverse complement strand
AATGTGGTACATATATACAATGGAATATTACTCAGCCATAAAAGGAACGAAATTGGGTCATTTGTAGAGACATGGATGGACCTAGAGACTGTCATACAGAGTGAAATCAGTCAGAAAAAGAGAAACGAATATCGTATATTAACACATATATATGGAACCTAGAAAAATGGTACAGATGAACCAGTTTGCAGGGCAGAAACTGAGACACAGATGTAGAGAACAAAGTTATGGACATCAAGGGGGGAAATGGCCGGGGGTGGAGGGAGGGTGGTGGTGTGATGAGTTGGGAGCTTGGGATTGACATATATACACTAATATGTATAAAATGGATAACTAATAAGAACCTGCTGTATAAAAAAATGAATAAAATAAAATTCAAAAACTGTCAATATGTTTGTGTGTGTATATAGATATACATATACATATATACATATAGCTATAGATATACAGATACAGGTACAGATATAGATAGACATAATTATTCCAGAACAAACAAAAAATCCAACAAGACCTAATGGTATACACAGAAGAGGACCAGGACCACAAAAATAGAAACCCATGAAAAAGAGGACTTAAATTGGACCAGACAAGGGCTACCTATTCTTTTAGTCATACTGGTTAATATTAATCAATTAAGCATGAGGAAACAGATCTCTTTCTACAAGAGACCTAGAGGAAAAGAGTAGAGATATTTAGAAAGAGATAGGTCTTTAGTTTTGAGTTCATTGCTCGTACATTTTTTAAATGTTTCATTCAAGTTCACTCAATTATTTTTAAGGAAAACTTTCATCATCCTCATTATGTCCCAGGTTAAAAGATTCTGTAGAAAACATTGTAAATGTAATTTAAGGATACTGGTTAAACAAACTTTGGTACACAGGAGTCTAGATTCTAGCTATGGGAATACTAGATTCTTTTTAATATTCTCTCTTAATGTGATTTCTGCCTGACTATGCTACATAATTTACTATGATACTACTGAAATTTAGCATCATATATTCTAAACAAGCACTAAATACTTAGGAGAATTTAAAAATTTTTTTTTCTTTTTCTTACATTTTGACTTACATTTTGGCTGAACTTAATTTTCTATATCATCTTCCACCCACCTCCACCTTTTGTCCTCAAACCAGGTTCCAATTTCCACAGGTTTTAATGAGTTAGTACCTAACTTAGGGCCAACATTTCCACATAGACCAATCAGACTGTGAAATCTAGGTTATCCTGATTGCCTTAGTGTCTGGACCTTACTTTATATCAATAAAACTTTCCAACTTGCTGATATTTGGATAGCTTATCATGATAGATAATGAAGACTAAACTCCACGAAGACACCAGACTCTGATATTTACAAGTTGTGAACCTTGGGAAGGTTACTTGACATCTCGAGCCTTTGTTTCCCCATCTGCAAAATACCTAGCTCAAAAGATGGTTGTGAGGATGAAACAAGCTCTTCTATGTGTGATACCTACCACAGTGCCCACCCAGTTGCTGATACCTTCTTACTAACTCACTCTCTAAAAGGACTGCTGCCACAGATCCCTGAAACTGGAGTCCCAACATGAAAGACTGAATTGCCGGACAAGGTCAAGTTCCTTCTGACTTGTAGTACTATCTGCTTCCTGCAGTTCCACAAGGAGTCCTGAGAATTTGCTCAAGTGAGAAAGTATTATTTACCATAGAGGAGTAACACAATAAAGTTGATCACCAACCTCCTTTTCCTTTCTTCTAGACTGTGGTCTCCAGAATATAACCTATAGCTAGAGGTAGAGGATGTTCTTTTCTATATCCCTAGCAAGTGGCTACTTCACATTAGTAAATATTTGCTGAATAAGTAAATGCCATTTTCACCTTACCGATGAAGTTCCATGACTAATGATGCCTATTGGGACTAAGCATGAATTCTCTATGCCCCTTTATATATTGAACGTGACATCAATGCCCTCTCAAAGATTAGCCCTAAAGCTAGAACAGTTTTCGAAAATTCACCCAACCCTTCTGTAGCCAGTTCTACCTTCTTTCCTCTTCTCACTGACCCTGTATTCCTAAGACACTTGCATATCTTTAAACTGTGTTTACTTTAATGGCAGCTCCCTTAAGATCTTTCCTATCCTCTACCATGTAATAGAGGTATTTCTCTATGTTTTACATCCAAATACTAAGCAGAAAGTTCTTTGAGATTATGATTGGGCCCTCATTTAAGCTGCTTTTCAATAAATAATTATTGCATTTTGACATCCTTGGCTTGGGGCCTTCCCAGAGATATTATTCCCCCAGAAGTCATTGCTATATTAGCTCTGAAGTTAGGACTGATTTAGAGGGATTTAGGCCATATGTGGATAGATGGGAAGAAAGGAGGATTTTAAGGAAAATTTCACAAGCAAAAGAGGGTTATTTGCACAGATGTTTAAAACAAGAACAATGAAAACAGGTTTCTGAGGTCAAATAAAACATTGGATTAAACAAAATTAAATTCTTTATTGCAGAACATCTCAAATGCTATGTTATCATGGATTGTGAAATATACAAAGTTTCCTAACTTGATTTCGCCATGAAAGCTTTTTTTTTTTTCCATGAAGAATCTAAAGGGATTAGTGGGAAATGCTGCTCTGTGTATCTATCCTGCTCATGATGGTTTCTTTTTGCCTATGGGAGGATAGTCTTGACAAGATGAATCAATTCCTTCTGAAGGAAATCTTGTAATAGCTCCCTTGACCCTTTGTCCTCTCAGTTCACCAACCCATCTTCATAGCTAACTAAACCTCAACCTAAGTCACTGCTCTCCTATGTTTTCTTTCTCATTATCTGGGTTAAATAACTGCCCCAGATTCAAGGCTTAATAGACGGGAACAAACAATATTATTAAAGACAACACAGCCACCACGTTTCCCCTACTTTACTTCATAGACATGTTTAATCTGGTCTTCCAACTTTAACCACAACAGGCTGATAAACTTCTAGCATTTTACGTGAAGGATGCTGAGATGTTTTCTTTTTCCCTATTCGTTTATTCAACAAATATTTTTGAGGGCCTGCTATATGCCAGGCAGTATTTTAGGTTTTTAAGATACACCAATAAACAAAGACTGCCTTTGTAGAGCCTACACTCTAGCTGGAAGAGGGAGACAGACAATAAAAATAAGCCTAGTATATGAAAATACTCTGTATGATACCATAATGGTGGATACATGTCATTATACATTTGTCCAGACGCATAGAAGGGTCTTTATACCAAGAATGAACCCTAATGTAAACCACGGACTTTGGATGATGATGATGTGTCGGTTTAGGTTTATCAGTTGTTACAAATGTATCACTATGGTGGGAATGTTGATAATGGGGGAGTTGATGCATGACTGGAGGCAGTGGAGTACATGGGGAAACTCTGTACCTTCCACTCAAGTTTTGTGTAAACCTAGAACTGCTCTAAATAACAGTCTACCAAAATAAAAAGAGCCTAGCAAATAAGCAAATAAATAAATATGTCATAAAGCATACCTGCTATGTGAAATAAAAAACAGAAAGTTAGAGGTGGAGTATAGGTTGAAATTTTAAATAAGGTGGTCTCATGGATAAGGTAGCATTTTAGCAAAATCTTTAAAGAATTGAGAGGTACACACAGGGACTCTCTCTCTACTGGAAAGACAGAAACACAGCAAAGCTCAGGTGCCATGGGAACACACGTCAAAGGAAAACTCTCCAATCCGGAGATTAGGAAAGTCTTTTTGGAGGTAATTCCTGATATGAGTTTTAAAAGGTGAATAAACATTAATATAAAGCTTATTTTTTTCCATTCCTGATACAATGGTACTTAGAAGATGAACTGACCGCTAAGTGAGTAGCCACTTTGGGAGCACAATTTTATGCAGAGCTCTTTTACATACCAGCTGTCACTCAGTAGCGTGAGAGAATCCTAGTCACTTACTGCCTCAGAGTTCACTTTTTCCCATCTGATAACCAGAATCAAGAAAAACAAAGTATTTGAAAGTGCTTAAAAGATATAATAAATAGAAAAGTTATGGGAGCCTAGCTCTTGTGTGTTTTTCACAAGGTGAACTGCAAGCAATATTTTAATTTGTGGACCTGGGGCTTTGCATACTGTCTTTTCCCAGGGGAACTGCAACTGCTGGGAGAGGGGGGAAGAAAAAAGAAAAAGCTGTCTAGTTGAAGGAAAGAGAGAGGGATCCAGAAGTGAAATTTCCAGCAGGCATCCCTACAGATGGAGGGTGAGGGAGGAAGCAAGTATGTAGTTTTCCATTTAGGTGGCCAACTTGTTGGCCTCAGCCTGTTACCAGTCATGAGGCTGAAGCTAAATGCTTCGTCAGTGTCTGCTCCTTCAAAAGAACTGCCATGGTAACCACAGTGCCCACAGGCTTTGCTGAAAGCTTTTTGAGTTTCAGCGGAAAGAAAGGGCCATGTCAAACAAATGCTGATTCCCTCTCCTCCAAGTGTAGAGTCTGTCCAAACCTGGGAGCTCTATTTTGCAGTCTGGAGGCTTCTCTTGTCCTAAAAGCCTAACCTTCAATTTGAAAATGTTCTGAAAGCTTTCCTCAAAATGAAAATATTTGTTCAAATCCTCAGAATGCAATAAGAAAATATCCTTCTAGCAAAAGCAATGACTTAGCATTTTGGGGTTGGCACAAAAGTAGGAAAACATAGCAGAGGGAATCACAGTCTGTCTGGCTATTGGCTGGGTCTTGCTTCTGAGGATTAAATCGTTTTATGAACTTGGCTTACCTTCTCTCTTGATGGTTCTTGGATAGTGTACCCAAGACCTCATATTTTTATGTGCCCTAATTTACTTGGAGAATCTTATAGAGACTCACTACAACACACCACAGAGACTAGCTTCCACAACCCCTTTATTTTTGAGATGGGGAAACTGAGGTCCTTAGAAGTTTTATGATTTCCCTCCAAGACCACACAGTTAGTGTCAGAGCTGGGAATAAAACCCAGTCTCCTGACTCTTTCAACTACCCTTCCTTGTAGTTAGACCCACTCCTGCTTCTGCCTAGCCAGATCCCTGAGTTATGCAATATTTTGTATACTTAATTCAACCATTCAAAAAACGTTTGCACATTGCACCATTGTATTAAGTGCTAAAGTCACAAATGGTTTCCTATTCAACATTCAAAGATTGCATTTATTCAGTGTCTACTACATAGCAATTCCTGGGCTGGGTGCTGAGAATGGAAAGTTAATTAAGATTGAAACTTGAACTTGAGAAACATATCTCTAGTGGGAGGCGTAAGGATGAACAAATAATACTTAAACTGAATTCAGGTTTATCATTACATTTATCATGCTTTTTCCTAATAAAAATTATGTAAATGTTATTCAATGTCTCCCATGAGTTTATGAGCATGATAAGATGCTGCATTTTCAAAATAAAGATAAGGAAGCTATGATATTAGACTGGATGGTATTGTCCTCATTCTCTGTCTGTAATTTCTACAATGTTGTTAGAACATTCATGGACCACATTTCAACTCTTTGCAGATGCAGATGAAGAAACACTGCTAGGACTCAAGCCCAGTCCCTAACCTTGGAGTCCTCCTAGCATCTAAGATTCTGTGTTGTCATCTACTATTTTATCCACTTTATGGGTGTAACTGCTAGTTTACCCACTTTAGTGACCTCTGAAACTTCCCCCTAGCTTGGATGAATGTACTATTGCTCACCATGGCCGACAGATACCTTGTTCTACCTGCCAGGCTGGGTCTCTTTGAACTTCCTTCAGTGTTCTTTGCCATTAATGAGGCTACGCAGAACTGGATTCTAGGATATTATGTATTCCCCAAAGAGAAGTAGACATGCAAGATGGTATCATGAGTGTATTTCAGGAACATCAACTGAGAGTTCCCTTTAAGATTCAGAAATTGTTCTTCCCCATGGAAGCATTAAGCTGAGCAATAATAGGAAAGGAGGAATAAGAAAGAAGATACGGGTGACTACATCTGGTGTTATGCATTTTGTAATTGTGCATTAAGAAACTTCTAATCCTACAGACTTGCTTTTAATAAAAACCAGATACTTTTGAGGTTTTATCTCCCAGGACACCTTCCAGCATCATAAGAAAATTTCCTACATAACAAGAAAAAATGAGGCATGAGAGTCTGAGCAATGGGCTAGTGTCAGCAATGATGAAATGACTTTAAGGCTTAGAAGTGTGGATTTTTCCAAACCATGTGGGGGTACTTATGAAGGCATTAGAGGGATAACATCTGGAGAGAGAGCAAGAGCATTCAGAATGGAAGTGTGGAAATGTCTCCCAAGCTAGATGGGGCAATAACAGAGAACCAGAGATCACGTGGTTGAAAGAACCTAGCCCACACTGTTTCGTTAAGGGTCTGAAATTCCCTGGGCAGGGACACTACAGGGCAGCTATGCTGTTTCTTATTGATTGTTGCTGTTTTTCATGCCATGTGAATGTGACCCTAGAACCAAAGCAACGGTTCTGCTTTGAGTCAACTTTAGACACATCCTCATAGAACAAGTCAAACCCAAAACCATGACTCTTACTCTCTTTGTTTTGGTTCTCCCAGAAGATTCTGAGACAAGGATTTGCGTGCAAATGGTTTATTTGGGTCATGCAGACAACAGTGGTAGGTAAATGGGGAAGAGAAACAGAGGAGGGAAGATGGTCAATAAAAGGTATATTATTAAGTCAGCTACCACCCAGGGAACTGAAGCTTAACCCCTGGTACTTCAAGTCTGACATGCTGAGCAGGGTTGTCTCCTGTGCTTCCAGAAATGAAGAGATGCAGAACTGGCATCGGGGGGTCTGCAGAGGTACACCTAATGATACAAGAGATTAGAGGCAGGGAATGGGGGAGGGGTGGGAGGCAGCGGCACTGAGAGAATCTACTGTACTGTACTTTCAGAGGTCTAGAGGGCTGGCTGGTTTAGTGCCTCCAGTGGAAGAGGGGGTCTTCTCTTGTCTCATAATTATCTGTCCCAGTGGTGAAACCCACAGCATCTAGGAGAGCCCCTGATCCCTTTACGAGACATATTCAGGTCCTTAAGTGAATAAACTCTTCTCAGACTCAAACAACAAAATTATAAGGATGTACTAGGGAAGCTAATACATGAAGGCTATTAGATTTCTCTTGAAGGCTTAGGGAATTCCACCCTGAGGGACTGGGCTGATTTGGTAACCCACAGCACAGTGACGTGTGGAATAGGGAATGGGCTTTCAATTCAGATGAACCGGAGTTGGAATTCCAGCTCTGATGCTAATTACATAAGTGATTCTGGCTCTCTGGGGCTCGGTTTCCTCACCTGTCAAGTAGGGATCTGGTCAGTTACATTGCAGGGTTTTTGGGAGAATTCTGAAAATCTGCATCTGCAAAGTGCTATTATGGCTTCTGGCACCTTGGAGGAATGTCACACATGTAAATCAAAAAACATAAGCACATCCAGAGCCCCTTGGACCTCTCCCAGATGCTGAGCCCCTCCCTGTTTGGGTCTCCTCCTATAAATCTTGCCTATGCAAACCACCTTACACAAACCTTACTGATCCGTGTTGGTCTGACCTGCTGAGGCACAGTATAGAACACTGTATCAGGTAGGGAGCTCCTCTGATGGCTTCTGACAGTGCTCACAGAAAATTGCCTCAAATGCAACATCCTATAGGGAAAAAGGAAGGCAGCTTTGGGCTCAGAGAGACCTGGCTTTGCTACTTCCTATTCTATCTACTATGTAAAAACGTTTACTCAGTACCTATTTTATCCAGATCACTATATTGAGTGCTGCATGACCTCACGAAAGTGCAGGAATTCTGCCAGAGACAAGGCAATTGGGGATGGAGGAGGAACAAACACAGGGCTTTGTCCCTTTTTTGAACAGGGAAGGATCTCCTTCTCCAATTTCTAAGCCTAGCTCAGATATCCAGGGGACTGGAAAGTCATGATCGCCCTAAAGGGGTTTGCAGAATTGGAAAAAAGATGCCTGAGGTCACCAACAAATCATAACCCTCTGAGATTTAGAGCAGTAGAAATGCTAACCCTAAAACCCCACTAGGTGAAGGGCGAAGGCAGTTGACATACCAACATGCCTCCCTTTCATTGATTTTTGGAGAATGTCTCCAGGTTTTCCAAAGGCGATAGATCTGACACTTGAAGTTAAATGGATAGTAAGTACAAGAGTTGGGATGAGGGCAGAATGGTGTCAGGGGATAATAGTCTTCTACTTACCTCAGTCAAATGAGCATAGATGACTAAAGGAAAAAGTTGGGGGACGTGCTGGCTAGTCTCCATAGATCCATACTCCTTCCTTTTCTACTCTGCCCTGGAAGGTTGACCTGAATAGGTGACATCAGCAAGTTCCCTGTTGGGTTGCCCTGGGATGGTTACATCCTTCACCAAAGGTCACACCTACTGTCAGGGGACCCTTCCTATGCAGCTAGATTCCGAGTTCTCTCCCTGAAGCTTTGTGTCTCATGGTAGTCACAGCTTCCAGCTGTTGATAACCTGCGTAGCACTGCTCCATTCCTTCATGGCTTCCATATATTCTGGATACATTGTTGGGAGTAATCCCTCTATTAAACTTTCCTCAATTGCCCAGTTTTGGTGCAAGCCATCTGCTTCCTGCTGGGATCTTGATAGTGATCTATGCACTGAGCAACAGGGATCACGTAATACCTTTTCCATTTATTAAGCTTTTGTCAGTATAATGACTTTAGTGAGATGCCTCCATGTACTGAAGAATAAACATGAAACAATTTATTCTTATTCTAACATTTATCAACTATATTCTATTAAATCCCCTTTTGGGGGCAGGACACAAGTTCTCTATATCACACCTCAATAAGAATGCATAGCTTTCAACCACTCTTGGTTACAAAGAAAATCTCATTCCATTTTTAAAGATAGTGCCATTCATTTTAACACTTCAGTCTCATACTTGTAATCCTTCCACCTCACCCCATACAGGTTTGGCTAGTGGCTCTGGTCCCTGAGGACAGGGTCCATGGTCAGCTCTCATATACATCCCCTTCACCATCCTTTTCCCTGTGCTTCCCACTTGATATTGGTAGTGATGTGGAGGAAGCAGGAAAGACACACTGTCCCTTCTTAAGTGACAGGAGAGGTAGCTGGATTCTCTAAGATGGACTGAGGTGTTTCTCTAACGTTGACTGGCCATTGACTTTCTTTTGTTGAAGAAAGCACTCCAAAAATCATCCCGAATGGAAATTACTGGTTTTCATTTGACCTCTTCTCCTCCCATTCACTACTCCATCAAAGGCATCCCAGCCACACTTTCTTGCTTTGGGAGTATCTCACTTACTAAATATCCTGCCCCAGGAGTGCCAGCAAAATTGCTCAAGTCCAGCCACTCAGTGATGAAGGAAAATTACCATGTCCCTGCTGACTGCCCTTTGGCATTCAGCCCCACCACCTCTCTCCTGTCTTTCTCACACCCTGCCAGTATTGGGCATTTTGCTGATTCATTGCTAAGCAGCTCCAAGAGGATCAGTCCCCAGCTTAGTGGAGAGGACACTTCTTGAGCATCCCCAATCTTTATGAGTTAGCACTTTTTATGGGCCCCTTTTCCCTGTGCTTCGGGAAGGGGAAACTCTTGCAGAGGTGAAGGGAAAGACTAGCCCTTCCCTAAGCTGTGATGCCCTTTCTCTTTGCCAGTCGTCCTCTACTGTGAAATTAGAAAGATGAGAACGTTCTCAGCAAGTCCTCTTGGGCAGGCGCTGCCTCCCAAATTTGACACTTTTCTACTTTGTTCTCATCTTTAGGTCTTAGTCGTAATTCTATGAAAATCAAAAAAAGTCCCACTCAGCACCTAACACTTGCTTGTTCCACCAAATTTTGATATGAATCCCACATCTATTACTTCATTTGATTTTCAAAAGAAGTCTACATTTTTAGGGCTAGTGTGAACCCCATTTTATAGAGGAGTAAACTAAGGTCTAAGGAAGATAAGTGACTTGCATAAAAAAAATTAATGATAGAATATGGATTTGATAATAGAAACTGGGTCTCTCTATTCTCTGCCTAGTGATTTTTCTGACAGCAGATAAGGCTGTGAGGTCCTTGAGGGCCAAGAGCATATCTTGTTTACTTCTGCTCCTTATGCACTTGACAAAGATAATATGCTATGCAAATATCAACTAAATAGAAGAGCAAATAATTTTCTAGACTTTCCACCTAGTCCCAGAAACTCAGACTGGAGTGGGTCATTAAAAGCCATCTAATCCAACTCTTTAGCTGGTGGTTGAACACCATCTACAAATCCATTTTCCTCCTTAATATTGCTCTTTAGTCTCTTAAAACCTATGTTCAAAAGCTCCGAGCATTCTCTTCTCTCAGCCAAACATCTTCAGTTAATATAATGATTCCACTAGGGTCATGGTCTTGAACCTTTCATGGCCCAAAACTCAGCTGTCAGCACCAGCAGCATGATTTTCCAGGCACTGTGCTAATTATTTACACTCTCTTTTTTAATTCTCACAAGAAACCTATGGGGAAGATGTCATGATTGTTATCCCAATTTTAAGATGAGAAAACTGAGGTTTAGACTAGTTATATTACTTTTCCAGCATCACACAGCTAAAAAAGAGTAGCAATATTTTGAACCCAGGACTCCCTGATTCTAGGGCCTGTGGTTTCACACATGACAGCTCTCAAACAGGATCCCTAGCTGTGGTCTGACCAGGACAGCCTACACTGGAGATATCGATCCCCTCATTCTAAAATACTACACTAAGGTTGCCTGCACCATCCAGGAAAACATTCTCCTTTATAATGAAAAACAGATTCTTGCTTCTCCTCACTGTCTTGAAAATATAACTCTGTGGCATTCTCCTTTTTCATGTGTGTTTCTCTTCCAGGCACTCCCATTCCACGGAGCTATTGGTTTTAAGAAACCAATACACATCTCCCTCATCATTAAGATCTGACAGGAGGAGTGAAGTGTGAGCACATCAAGGCAATTGGCATGTCACTCCTGTCAGTAAAGGAAAGCTGCTTGCTGAGAAGATGATTCATGTTTTGAGTGAAGCTGAAATAGAAAACTTTTCTATACCTTTCCCATCCCCCACAATCCTGTGCCCATGAGATATTTCTCCAGAGGGTGACTATGACATTGGGAAATACCCTGAGATCTGTAGACATTCTAACTGCAGTATCATCGATTTATTAAACTAGGAGAAGCTTTAGAATTCATCCACACCATCCCTCACCAAATAGAAAACACTGAGAAACAGAGAGGGACAGTCACTCACCCAATGTCACACAGCAACTTACCGATAAACATAGCACTACTCTCTTGATCCCCAGGCTTGGCTTCTTGCCACTGAATACTGCTCCATCAACCAAGAATTTGACTGATAAGACCTTCTAGCCAGGGGATAGATGAAGAATCTCACTTCTTGATCTACTTTATGACAGTCATTGTGCATTTTGTCTTCATGAGCATTATAACTTCATTGAAAGCTGATATTATCTTTATGTTATAGATGAGGGAATTAAGGCTCAAAATTTTAAGTACTTTTTCTATTTGCACATAGCAGAAAAGTGGCAGAACTTACTTGTAGAACCAGGTCTCTCCAATTCCAAATCTTGTGTCCCCTCCAGTAATGACATGTCCATAGCTGAGCCCTGATCTTTCTCCTCTCCTCTTCTCTCTCTCTCCCTCTTCTTTCCCTCTCTCTCCTTCTCTCTCCTTCTCCCTCTCTCTTTCTCTTTGTAGGGTCTCTTTTCCCAGTAAATGGAACCACCATCTACACAGTGGCTCAGACCAGAAACTGGAAGTCTTCCCTCCCTTTCAAAACCCACATTTAATTAAGCTCCAAGTTTTGTACATGCTACTTGCTAAAAATCTACCTACTTCTCCCCTCCCCACTGCCACCCTTCATCATGACATTACCAGCTACCACCTGGATCACCATAGAAGCCTTCCAATTTACTGCCCCCCATCTCCACACTACATGTTGGAGCTGGAGGGATCTTTTTATCTGACTGTATAACTTCTCTACCTAAAACTCATTGATGGCTTGCTATTGCCTTTGGGACAAACCGTCAAATCCCTAGCAGAGTCGACAAGATCCTCTGATGATGCCTCTCTTCCCCATTCAGACCTGCTTCCCTTCCTGCTCTCTGGTTTGCTGTCCAGCCCTTCCATGTGCTTGGGGACATCTTTGCTTGGCTAACACTCAGACTTCATGTCTCAGCCTGAACTTCACTTATGCAAGTTCACCTTCCAGGACTTTCCAGATCAGCTCCCTCTTTTAGACACTCCCATGGCAATTTCGTTTAATCTTTAGTCTCAATCAACAACCCTGAAACAGATATTCCGTGTCTATCTTCCCCTGTGGACCATGTGCTCTGTGAGGACTGGAGCTCTGACTCTCCTAAGTGCTCTGCTTTCCCCAGTACCAAGCCCAATGCATGGCACATGGTGAGTGTTCAATTAATACATGGTGAATGAATGAATGAAATTAAGGATTAACTTTCCAAGTGAAAGGATAAATAATGTGTGGGACCTGAGCATTTCTGCTATAGACAGCCTCTAATTCACATCCTTACAGACTGCTGCACATGGGAAACATAGAATCCAGGTATCAAGTGTGGTTTGTCTTGTGCTATTTAATACTTCTTGTTTTCTCAAGAACACTTCTTGTTTTCTCAAAATGAATGGTACCGTTGTAACAACAATAGCTGAGGCAGAATCGTTTTGGATTCACTAACATTGGTTAATGTGGTGAATTTAATCATTGCATGCAACATCTTGGTCACAATTTTTTTTCTTCCCATTGCCAAATATTAAATGTGTGCTGGCTTAACCTCCCACTAATGGTCTTCCTTCAGTGATAACCACTGGGCCAGCACATGTGCCTGAGTGTTGGAAGCAATATTTATATATAAACACAATGTGCCTAGATGTAGCAACTTAGAACAACAGAGTGCTTGAAGGATCTCTGGGAATCATTAAACACAGCCCTTTTACTTCACAGATGTGAACACTGGACTTCCAGGTCAAGAGGGTAGATTAAGTACATGCTAAAATTACCCTTTCCACAGTTCAAACTCATAGAAATTCTGGATGGAACATTTTAAAAAATACAAAAACTGACTACAAAGCAAGGAAGGGAAATCTCCCTCTGCCAGAAATTCATAGGGAACCCCAGTGGTTAGTGGAAGCTGAAGCTGAATTGCTCCTGAGGGGTTACGTCCAACGCAATCTTCAGGGACTGAAGTTTCAATGTTCACGTGGGAAAGGGGTTGGGTCAAGACTCAGCTCACTATAGGGATCTGAAACTAGGAGCCCTGCGTGGACCTGGGAGTTAGAATAGGCTTTTTGTCCATGAAAGAGGATCTGGAAATCTCCAACAAGTAGCACTAGACCATAGCCAGAAGCAAGCCTATGTACACTGGCTGAGCGTGGAATACAGCATGAAATGGAAATTCTAAAATTGTGCCTTACCATGAGCAAACCTGACTTGTCTTATCTGTGTGGAAAGCCAAAATTCTAGAAACTAACCTAGAAAACAATTTAGAGGGAATAAACTCTACAGTGCCTGGTCAAGGACAAACATTAAAGTACCTTATTGACTTTGGATAGAAAATCAGAAGCTACTTTAGGGAATTTGTAACTTTACACAGCATTTGGAAGGACTTGGAGAACAAAATCAGGAAGGCCATTGCTGGCCTTCAGGATCTGGAAGTGCAGGAATAGCAGGCAGACTGCCACCAGTGAGCTCAGTTGCTTGAAGTGGGAGATTTTTCAGAGCAAGAGTCAGAAAACTATGGCCTATGGGACAAACCTGGATCACCGCCTGTTATTGTACTGCTGGCTACCTAAGAATGCTTCTTTATATTTACAAAGGGAAGTAAAAAAGAAGAATGAATATGTAATGGAGACCTTACACAGCCTGCAAGATGGAAATATTTATACCTAGTCTTTTACAGAAGAAGTTTGCTCAACCCTTGCTCATGAGGCTATCTGGAAGGCACTTGGCAAAACCCCACCTTTGCTGGCTGTCAGTGCACTTGCATACTCTTGCAGCATCTGTGGCTTGAGAACAGCTTTTCCACTTTCCAAATCTTGCGTGTTTCTCATTGCCAAAATCTATTCAAAGGACTCTGGGAAATGTAATTCTCACGCTTCACTCTTAGATATAATGGAGAATGTCAAAAGGGCAGGGATGATACTGACGTGACAATCCAGATGGGAAGTTCACAACCCAGTGCAAATGTGGGAGAAAAACCCTGCATAAGATAACTCATGCAGAAGATGAACTTGCAGAACAAAATTCCAAAACATACATATGTATATATTCATATAAATATATAATTAAATATGTATTATATAGTATATAATAAATATATATTATAAGCATGTCTATATATATTCAAATGCATAATAAATCAATGCATGTAAGAAGGATCACAAACCCTCCAAAATAGGGACACAAATATGAGAACCAGAGGTAACATTTTGATCTGGAGAGAAATTTAATGAGCATGATTAAAATGTTCAAAGAATTAAAGGAAAAATGAGAACAATATGAAAAAGGAGATTTCTTTAAAGTAAATATTTAAAAAAGCTAAAGTAACCACCAAGATACCACTTCATACCCAATTTACTGTCTAAGGAGCTTTGCTGGAAAAAAAAAATCTATGAGATAGGAGTAGATATAAGAAATAAGGATGGGGCTTCCCTGGTGGCGCAGTGGTTGAGAATCTGCCTGCCAATGCAGGGGACACGGGTTCGAGCCCTGGTCTGGTAAGATCCCACATGCTGCGGAGCAACTGGGCCCATGAGCCACAACTACTGAGCCTGCACGTCTGGAGCCTGTGCTCTGCAACGAGAGAGGCCGTGACAGTGAGAGGCCCGCGCACCACAATGAAGAGGGGCCCCCACTCGCTGCAACTAGAGAAAGCCCTTGCACAGAAACGAAGACCCAACACAGCCAAAAATAAATAAATAAACAAAATAAATTTATTAAAAAAATAAAAAAAAGAAATAAGCATGAGGAAAAAATTGGCAAACTAATTGGTAAATCTAAATAAGTAAACAAGTATTGACTATAATATGAATAAACAATAAGAATGACAATATTCATATAAGTGTTTAAGCTGGAACTATAAAATTAGATAACAATATCATGGAGGTTGGTGTAGGTTGCTTGCAGTGAGCTGTGAAAACATGCTCAGATCCACATCTCTTTTGAGAACAGGATTTAGACACTGGTTGACTTTAGACTTTATTAGAAATTTTGAAATTTAGACACATATGTTAAAATCCTATGGATAAATATTAAATGAATAATTTTGTACTTTTTCGAAATACAGTAGTAGAAATATGAGCATTGAAGCAAATTTATTATTCCAACAGAAGGTAAGAAAGCATGAATAGCAGAGGACCAGGGGCTCCAGGAGGAGTCCTGGAGAAGCCAATGTCATGCAGCCAGTTTAGACTGGGCAAGGACCATGTCCATGGGGCACGACTCCCAGCTCACCGCTACCTCATTTACAAGATGTCTCTTTCCATAGAGCACTACTGATTTTTGCAGAGGAACCCTGTGAGTCCCATTGACAAACTTTTGTTCTCCCATAAAAGTTAATTTGTAATTTGGTAGTATAATGAGTGAAAAAACTGTGTTTTGTATTTAAATATATGTGGTTTAAACATTAACTATTGCCCCCACTAGCTGTATCCTTGGATAAAGCATTTAACTTCTCAGCTTCAAGTTCATCATTTGCTGAATTAAAGTAATAATAGCTATCTCACAGAGTTACTGTGAATATCAATTTATTCAACATAGATTAAACAAACATAAAGCACCTGGTTTAATTCTGGATGCTTAATACAAGTTCAATAAATATAGCTAGAGTTAATGGTAGAGGAAGCCTGCCAGAGGCTCACCTAAATACTGCCAGTTATGAGACATGGAGACAGGTCTGGTGGCTTAGCAGAAGTTGACCCACAGGCTAACACCTGTTTTTGTAGACATAATTTTAATGGAACCCACCCATACCCATTGTTTATGTACTGTCTGTGGCAACTTTTGCAACAGCTGGGTTGAGTAGTTGTATCAGAGACCATGTTTCCAGCACAGTCTGCAATATTTACTATCTGGCCCTTTTAGAAAAAGTTGGCCAACTCCTGGCTTAAGGAATACACATGCTCAGACAATCTCCACTGCTCTATAAATGGTGAGGCCAATCCTACATCTTTAAAATAGACCAACTCGGTATATAGTGGGTCAATTAAGATGAGCTCAAACTACTTTCAGCCTACTTATTACAAGTGCTTTCAGCTCCCTTGCTTTGGTTCCATCTAGTGATGATCTATCTTCTTACCTCTAACTTTATCTCTATTTTCTGATATGTGCTTACCTTTTGAAACTGATAATTGAACCTGACTTTCCTAGATTAATCTTTGAAACAACCACAGACCCGAGTTGTACTCTCCTCTGTCTTTTCTTGCTCTGACTGTTTTGTGTAAATGTCCTGTCTTATCTAGATCTAGTCCTCCATGAGGGAAGAAAACACCAGAATCACTCTGAGAGCAAGGATCCTATCTTACCTCTGTGTTTCTCACAGATGCTGACACATGAGAGTACCTAAGGAAATGTCTATTGAATAAATAACATTATGTAAAGAGAGGAAAATCCAGACATTTATAGAGAACAAGCTGGCCAAAGGAAAAGAGAAAGAAGGAAAGGAAATGTGCCTACCTTAGTTTCATAGGAGCCAGGGAATATTAGGGAATTAGTGAAAGATGAGATAGAAACAGCAGGAAGAACCCAGATCAAAGAGGGTTATGTGTACATGGTAAAACATTCAGATTTGATTTTGAAGGCAGTTGAAAGATTTATAATCAGAACTGGGACAAACTTTTTTTTACCTGTTTCAATGTCCTGTGATTTGAAGGTAGAGGGATAGAGGTGGCAGGGATGGAGAAAAGAGAAAGGAAAGAGTTTAAGGACTGTGATATCCACTCCCCACCCTGCTGGGCCTTGAAGTGCAGGGAGATGAACCCTGTGAAACTCCAGTTCCCAGGCACCCAAACCAACTGGCTTCAGTTCAGTTTGGCAATGGGGGGCATTGGTGGCAGTTTGGAGGGTGGGAGAAGAGAAGCTACCAGGATATTTCTGCCCTGGTTTTCTGTTCCACAGGTGTCTCCAACAGTGTCTGCCTCTCCTTTACTGTCACAGCACCCTGTGCCAGCCCCTCTCTGGATATTCCCAGGCCCTATTGATGCACCTCTCTCCTGGGTTCTTATAATACTGTCATTCAGTGTTATTTTCTTTGGTCCCTACAGCCCTAGGGGTGGAAGCAGCTTTCTCTTAAATTTCTAATCTCTAGGTTGACTCACTGTCTCCACTTAAACTTTCAGCTCTACCTACAAGTTTGTCACCATTTCACCATGCTAAATCCTCCCTATTAAGCTTCCTGTGTGGGTTCTGTTTTTCTGACTGGACTCCAGTCAAGGGGTGAAAGAAGATCAAAGAACTTGCATTTATTTATCTCTGCATCCTTGGTCTTTTGGCCTGACACAGTAGATACTCATTGATTTAAACTATTGAATGAAATGAACACTCTTTCTGTCTCTTTTCCAACTCCTAGTAATAATGAATCCAAAAAGCAAAGATGAAAGTGACAGCAAAGATAAGAATGTGTTCTCTCGATTCCCATACATGAAAGAATCATAGTGAGACAAGCTCATGTGTTAGGGGCTGCCATGCACGCTGGGACCACGGGAAGCAACCTCCCCATAAGACCTGGTCTAGACAAGACGGCTGGAATACAGAAGCCACTCCAATTTGCTTGGAAGGATCAAATTTAGATAAAATGCTGGAACTCTAAAAGCCTTGCGGTTCAGGTCGGAAGACTAGATGGCAGTTGACAGCTGTATAGGGCTTAGCAGGACAGCAACACCTAAGAACAGCAGATATGGGCTCATGCTTGCCAGTGTGGTATCCAGTTTCTAACCCTCAACCAATCTCCAGAATATTTTTTGTAATCAGCCTTTCCAGGACTCTACAAGTTTTGATCACACTTTCCTTAGGGGGCAGCAGGACACGCTGGAATGAACACAGAACTTGGAACCTGAAAACAGGATACTAATTTTGAATTTTCTGCTTAATAACCTTGTGAGCTTGGTTAGGATATTGAACTCTTTAAACTACAGTTTTTTTTCATCTATAAGATAGAGATAATAATACCTACATCATAAGGAAATTGTGACATCCAAATGAAATTATGTAATATATTAATAAACAAGTAGAATAGTGTGGTTAAAGAGAGGTGCTATGATGTCAGGTTTGGGTTGGAGCCTCTCTTCTGCCCCTTATTCATCACTCTAGACCATTGTCTCTTTACCTGCAAAATGAGGAAAAGCATGTCTGTTTGATAGTGTTTTTGTAAAGATTAAGATAAATAATTGTTGTAAATTGCTCAGCAAGGCCCTTGTATCTTATAAGCACTCAATATTATCAAAATCAATATGTCCTGTTTTGCACATTTGAGACACACGCTTATGTGCATTCTTTAATCTTCACAACACTCCATGAGGTGACTATTGTTATTAATACCATCTTAAAGATGTTTATACTGAGGCTTCACTTGCCTAAGATATCAGTCATCTTTGCCTAGGATTACATAGTTACTTACATAGTCAGATCCTATTCTGACTGCAAAACACTTACTCAGAAATAATATGCATATTACCTCTGAATTATCAGTTATTAATATTGTTGTTATTACTATTGAAACCTGTGTTAGGTGGCTGGCACAGATTGGATATTTTTATTAATTTCCCACCTTTTATGTGTATAGGAACATTTACTATCACCTATGATGTACACCATTGTGGGTGAGGTTTAAGAGTCATTTTCTCAAGTGAATTAGGGTCATTTTTCACACTGATATACAAACAGATTTTTTTTTTTTGCCATGGAGGCAGGAAATCCTATTTATTTTTAAAACTTTTAGTGCAGTATCTGAATCAAAGATGGTATATATTATGGAGAGATTTTTAATAAAAGTAATACAGTGTCATCTGTATTGTTTTACAGTAAGGTAAGGAAAAGAGTAATAAACTTGGAGTCCAGGACATAGGGGGTTAGGTACACCTCTGTGACCTGGAGCACACCCCCAGATCTTGCTGGGCTTTAGTTTCCTGGTCCATAAACTGAGACTATTAAATGATGTGACTTCTGGCATCTCTTCCAATCCTAAAATATGAATGTTATTTTGCCCACACTGTCAATATCTTTTATAATGATGATGGCAATAGAAGAAATGTACTTAACAGGGCACCTACAAGTCCTCATCTGATAGCACTAATGTGGGCTCATCTCCTCTCATACTTGGCTTGCAGCAAAGTGTTATTCTAAAATTACAGCTCCCTCAAATCACATTACTTCTATGTATTAAGCTGAACCCTAACACTTGAAGTTTGAAGTTTTTATGATTTTGGCCAGAGTAGACATCCTGTTTTCCAGCAAGACAGAACTTTAAAATTCACTTTTCTGCAAATCCACTCTCTCTCTCTCAAAATCATATTTTGATGAGTTAAGTGCAAATGAATCAAAAACATATGGGTTTCAAGTTCCTTGGAATTCACATGGGTGAAAAGTGGACTGCAAAGTGTGTGCTCTTTCCACTGACGGAGGAAGGTGGAATCCTTTTTAGCTACCTATGGATAGGTAGTGGATTAGAAAGACAGTGAGGAAGGCAGGGATTAGAACTTGTTGCAGGAGACACCCAGGACCTGAGCACCAGGAGTCAGGGAGGAAGGATCAGCATTGAGGAGGGTGCCAGCAACTGGGAGACTAAGGGGGCTTGAATGCAGGGTAGCACCAAGATTTATGCCAAATAGCAGCTTTGTCTGGAGCTGCCATATTGAGCCACTCCCATATAAAGATGACTTTGGGGACTTCCTTGGTGGTCCAGTGGTAAAGAATCCGCCTTCCAATTCAGGGGACGTGGGTTCAATCCCTGGTCGGTGAACTAAGATCCCACATGCCGTGGGGCAACTAAGCCCATGTGCCACAACTACTGAGCTCTCTCGCCTCAGCTAGAGAGCCTGAGTGCCACAAACTACAGAGCCCTCGTACTCTGGAGCCCACATGCCGCAACTAGAGAGAGAAAACCCGCACGCCACAACTAGAGAGAAGCCCACATGCCACATTGCACAGCAATGAAGAGCCCACATGCCTCAACGAAGATCCTGCGTGCCACAACTGAGACCAGACGCAGCCATAAAAATAAAATAAATAAATATTTTTTTTAAAAAGATGACTTTTTGAACTCAGCTCCAAAACTAAAAGAAAACTCAATGGCCAGGATGGATCAACAGCCCAATGACTCCTGGCCCAGGCCAATCCCACCACCATAAATGAGTCTCCCCTGCTCACCTGTGCAGTGTGACAGACAACAGAATATTATAATTTTTAAAATGTGATTACTAGTATCACTAATAATGTTACATTATTGTGAATAGCATGTATTCAGTTCCTACTATGTGACAAACACTGGATTAGGTACTTGTAAATTATTTAATTTAACTCTTATAACAGATTAAGTCCATATCATGACCCCTTCAGGGGTTTAGAAAGTTGAATTATGTTGTCCAGTTACTTTGTAAGTAGCAGAATAAGGATTTGAACAGAAAGTTCTGAGGAATACATTGTATGAAACTATAGGTATGAAGAACTAGATATCTTGAATAGCTGAAAATAACAACAACAAAAGCTATGGAAACCTTTGCTTTGCTTCCTCCTGAAAGAGGAAAAAATCACTCAGTGATGATAAAGAAATAAAAAGGTTTAAACCTAGCGAAGAGTCTTCAGCATAGCAGTTATAATTCTATGATTCTCTGGTTTTCTGAGTCTAAAGCAATTACTTCCAGTTTGCACTATATAACAATCCAAACTCTTTTCATTCATTCGTGCCCATAAAGTATGAGAGATGCGAGAAGGGAAAGAATGTAATCTTATTGGTCTCACCATTACTAAAGTGAATTTCAAAGTATACTGCCATTACTGAAACAATACTACCACAGCCCACCTTTGTCTCCCTGAATGGACTGGTAAATTTCTGTTCACCCTAAAAACTCACCTTAGATGTCAATTTCTCAGGGAAGTCACTTCCTCAGGGACATCACTCATTTCATGCCACACCTTCATTCTCTACACATTATCAATGTGACTGCAGCACCTGGGGCTCACCTGTCATGGTTTCTGCTATATTGGTTTCATTGCATGTTCTCTTCTATAGGCTCTGCTCTCCTAGAGGCAGGGCTGCCTTTTTGTCTTCGCACCTTAGTATATAGTACATGGCTTACTAATCGATGAGTAAAGGAATGAATTAATAAATTCTTTATTAGGACTCAAACTTGGTTTCCCTGTTAACCCAGAACTCTGTTTAAACAAACCCACATCCATGCTTCTAAACTGTCTGTAATTTACTCACCATAAATAATGTGAAATTATGTGTGCATTCCCTAGGTAAAAACTACAGGCCAGAGGCCTCCACGAGGATTCTAAGTAGGAATATATACTGCAAAGGTTATCAGCTGGCATTACATCAGAAAAGCTGTAGCCCAGAAGCAACTATGACAGCAATAGCTAGAATCAATTCCAAGGCTTTGTTATTTAGCAGAGTGAGTGTCATAAATGTTTTTAATTGGTGATATTGGTAGTTGGATAATTATCAAGGCAAATGTTAGAATGGGCTCCCTTCGGTGAAATGTGTAAGAATTTGTTAAAGTATATTAGAGATTCTCCCACACTCTTACATTCTCTCACCCCACTATTATATATTCAGTGTGTAAGAATTCAGCAAGGCTTATAAGCTGTAACTCTTAAGAATGGTGCCTCCGCCTTTTGCCCTGGACGGCTGGTGGTAACTTCAAGGGTCACAGAACCCTGCCTCTGGAAAGTTGCTATGTTTGCCTTGGGAGCCACGTTTTATTCAAAATTCTGTTTACAGAAACTGAAAAGACAAAGACCTGGAAATTCAACTTTAGAAAACACACGTATGAACTGTTTGGCGTCAGCTTGTTAATGATATATTTGTTTTTTATGAAATGTTTATATGTACGGAAGAATTTGGTCTGGGATTAGCTTTGAGAATAACCTGGTAGCAAGGTTATGAGTGTGCAGCTAAAGCTCTCCCACCCCAAACTCTTTGAACCTACTAATTTCTACCAAAAAGAAACCAAGATGTGTGTTTAACCCAACTGGCTTAGGTCGATTTCTAACACATGATCTTAGCATCTTGCTTTATAACTAATCAAGGAAATTTGTACATATGAATTAAGGTTTCTGTAAGGAGAAATAAATGTTTATCTAAAGTGCATGGAAACATATTAGTGCCTCTACTGAAAATTTCCAGATTGTTTTAAACACAATCCAGTTCTGTCAGTTGAGGATTTTTTTTTTTTTTTTGCGGTACACAGGCCTCTCACTGTTGTGGCCTCTCCCGCTGCAGAGCCCAGGCTCCGGACACGCAGGCCCAGCGGCCGTGGCTCACGGGCCCAGCCGCTCCGCGGCACGTGGAATCTTCCCGGACCGGGGCACGAACCCATGTCCCCTGCATCGGCAGGCGGACTCTCAACCACTGCGCCACCAGGGAAGCCCAGTTGAGGACTTTTGTACTTGCTAATGCAAATCTCCTTTTGCCTTTATGAGCAATAGATTCAAGAGAATAAAAGGGGACTTCCCTCTAAAATCTGGTCCCCTATTCATAAGTGACTTTTACTTCCTATTGTTTTACAAGAGTGCTTTCCAAAGTGTCACATGCTAACCCTCCCCCACCAAAAAAAAGAAAAAATGACTTTTGTGGTTATATGGTCAAACTTTCAGTTGTAGTTAAAAGAACTCACACTAGCTAATTTGAGCAGAAAGAATTTTACAGAAATGGTATTCTATAACTGAATGTTAAGTGCTAAATGCAGCCAGCAAAGGTGTCTAGCTACACCATAAGAATGTCCCATAGGACTCCAGTGAGTGTTTCTCAGACTTTAATACGCATGCAAATCTTCTGGGCTTTGGTTAATACAGATTCCCATTTTACAGGTCTAGGGTGTGGCCTGAGCTTTTGCTTTTCTAACCAGCTCACTGGTGATGCCAGTGCTGGTCTGTGAACCACACTTTGAGAAGTGAAACTGTGTATATCAGAGTCCTCACTGCCATTGCTGTCATCTGACAAAGGGTACTCACGATGCTAAAAGTGGACACTCGAACTTCTGCCTCAACTCCCTCCCCGCCAAAACCAAACATCTCTCCATTTTCCCTTTCCAGAAGATTCAATCACTCTGGGCTATCTCCTCTCATTGCCTCTTCTTCCCTCTAAAACTTGTTTAAGTATGTTTGCTTGGCATAACCTAAGTCAAATACTGCACTTTAGTTCAAGGATGTCAGCAAATGTACTTTGGGGATTTCCAGCCAATGTAGGAAAACATCCTAGAAAGGGGCCAACATGGGTGTTGAGTGAGCCAATCTGTAGTATTTTCTAAAAATGTTGACATTAAAATAATGATAATCACTAACATCTATTTTAAGCTATGTACCAGATATTACGATAAATGTTTTACTTGTAGTATCTTATTTAATCTCCACAAAAACTCCATGAAGTAGAAATTATTATTATCCACTTACAGACTAGGAAACTGAGAGACAGAGTTGTTAGCAGATTTGCCCAAGGCCACAAAGATAGTCAGTGATAAAGAATTTGAATACAAGTGGTCAAACTCCTAAGTCTACATTCACTACTAATCCACACTGCCTTATATAAGACTGGAAAATCATATTGTCATATTAGAGATGCGTGAAGACAGTGTACTGTAAAGTCTCAAATAAACTCTACTATAAAGAAACCTGTTGAGAGACCTCAGAGCCAAGGTCACAGTATAGAGTGTACGTTTTTTCTTTTTAATGTAAACCTGTGCTGCGCAGTAGCCATCTACCCATACTCAGGGTGTGAGAGTCTCTAGGGACCTAAAATCCTAGCACCTGGCCCTCCACCTCAGATTTATTCCAGGCCTGAGTGCCTTCTTCTCCTCTTCTAATATATTGGAAAGTTTCTTGGATTGACTTCTAAAGACTCATGTTGCCTAAGGAAGACACCAGGAGAGGAAAGAACTGGAGTCTTGAATGGTTCTTTCTTGGGAACAGTTCAGCTTTGAGGGTGTGGCCACTGAATTCACTCAGGAGGAGTGGGAATGCCTGAACCCTGCTCAGAGGGCCTCATAAAGGGACATGATGGTGGAGACCTACAGGAACCTGTTCTCCTTGGGGAAGGTCTAGAAGATTAAACTGTCCTCCCACTGTGCCTACCCCTGCGGACACACCCATGGAAGCCTGTGCCCCAGGTGGCCAGCAAGGGAACGTGTGATCTGGGCCAGTTTCAGGAGCAGACACCGGTGAAAGGAACACACACAGAGGTGGGGGTGACACAACAGGTCCAGAGACCTACCTAGAGGTCTTGGAAGTCCTCCCAGGGAGGTGGGGGTTTGATGTAGCTCACCATGGGGGTAAGGACACTGATAGTGGAAGCACCAGGGAATTTTTATTTTTTTATTGATTATTTATTTATTTTAAAAATGTTCTTATATCTTTTTTTTTTTGCTGCTGTATTTTTTGTGGTTGTTGTTTCATTTTTATTTTTTCTAACATATTTTCTAATTTTATTTTTTTTTTCTCTGCTATTGTTATGCTCTTTTCATTTGTTGTCTGTTTTTTGTGGTTTTTTGTTTGTTTGTTTTTGCTGCACCACGTGGCTTGTGGGGTCTTGGTTCCCAGGCCAGGGGTCGGGCCTGAACCCCTGTGGTGGGAGTGCTGAGTCCAAGCCACTGGACTAACAGAGAACTTCAGGCTCCAGGAAATATTAATTGGTGTGAGCTCTCCCAGAGGTCCTCATCTTGGCACCAAGACCCAGCTTCACCCAACTGCCTATAAACTCCAGTGCTGGATGCCTTAAGCCAAACAACCAGCAAGACAGGAACACAGCTCCACCTATCAACAAAAATGAGGTGACTGAGAAATATGTCAGAGACAAAGGATCAAGGTAAAAACCTACAAGACCAAATAAATGAAGAGGAAACAGGCAATCTACCTGAAAAAGAATTCAGAGTAATGATAATAAAGATGATCCAAAATCCCAGAAATATAATGGAGGCATGGAACGAGAAAATACAAGAAATGTTTAACAAAGACCTAGAAGAACTAAAGAGGAAACAAGCAGTGATGAACAACACAATAGCTGAAATGAAAAATACACTAGAAGGAATCAATAGCAGAATAACTGAGGCAGAAGAATGAATAAGTGAGCTGGAAGATAGAATGGTGGAAATAACTGCAGAGGAGCAGAATAAAGAATGAAAAGAAATGAGGGCAGTCTCAGAGACCTCTGGGACAACATTAAGTGCACCAGCATTAAAAATATAGGGGTCCCAGAAGAAGAAGAGAAAGAGAAAGCATCTGAGAAAATATTTGAAGAGATTATAGTTGAAAACTTCCCTAACGTGTGAAAGGAAATAGCAACCCAAGTCCAGAAAGCACAGAGAGTCCCATATAGGATAAACAGTATTTCCTCTAAGATCAGGAACAAGACGAGGGTGTCCATTCTTGCCACTATTATTCAACACTCTTCTGGAAGTCTTAGCCACAGCAATCAGAGAAGAAAAAGAAATAAAAGGAATCCAAATTGGAAAAGAAGAAGTAAAACTGTCACTTTTTGCAGATAACATGACACTATACAAAGAAAATCCTAAAGATGTCACCAGAAAACTACTGGTGCTAATCAATGAATTTGGTAAAGTTGCAGGATACAAAATTAATGCACAGAAATCCCTTGCATTCCTATAACTAACAACGAAAAATCAGAAAGAGAAATTAAGGAAACAACCCCATTTACCATTGCAACAAAGAAGAATAAAATACCTAGGAATAAACCTACCTAAGAAGACAAAAGACCTGTACTCAGAACACTATAAAACACTGATGAAAGAAATCAAAGATGACACAAACAGATGGAGAGATATGCCATGCTCCTGGATTGGAAGAATAATTACTGTAAAAATTACTATACTGCCCAAATTATCTACAGGTTCAATACAATCCCTATCAAATTACCAATGGCATTTTTCACAGAATTAGAACAAAAAATTTTACAATTTTTATGGAAACACAAAAGACCCTGAAAAAAGACTCTGGATAGCCAAAGCAATCTTCAGAAAGAAAAATGGAGCTGGAGGAATCAGGCTCCCTGACTTCAGACTTTACTACAAAGCTATAGTAATCAAGACTGTATGGTACTGGCACAAAAACAGAAATACAGATCAATAGAACAGGATAGAAAGCCCAGAGATAAACTCACACACCTGTGGTCACCTAATCTATGACAAAGGAGGGAAGAATACAATGGAGAAAAGACAGTCTCTTCAATAAGTGGTGCTGGGAAAACTGTACAGCTACATGTAAAAGAATGAAATTAGAACACTCCCTAACACATACACAAAAATAAACTCAAAATGGATTAAAGACCTAAATGTAAGGCCAGACACTATAAAATTCTTAGAGGAAAACACTCTTTGACATAAATCACAACAAGCTATTTTTTTACCCACCTCCTAGAGTAATGAAAATAAAAACAAACAAATGGGACCTAATTAAACTTAAAAGCTGTTGCACAGCAAAGGAAACCATAAACAAGATGAAAAGACAACCCTCAGAATGAGAGAAAATATTTGCAAAGGAAGCAACCAACAACAGATTAATCTCCAAAATATACAAACAGCTCATGTAGCTCAAATCAAACAAACAAACAACCCAATCAAAAAATGGGTGGGGGCTTCCCTGGTGGCGCAGTGGTTGGGAGTCCACCTGCCAACGCAGGAGACGCAGGTTCATGCCCTGGTCTGGGGGGATCCCACGTGCCACAGAGCGGCTGGGCCCGTGAGCCATGGCCGCTGAGCCTGCGTGTCCGGAGCCTGTGCTCTGCAGCAGAAAGGGCCACAACAGTGAGAGGCCTGTGTACTGCAAAAAAAAAAAAAAAAAAAAAAAAACTTGGGTGGAAGACCTAAATAGACATTTCTCCAAAGAAGACATACAGATGGCCAAGAGGCACGTGAAAAGATGTTCAACATCACTACTTATTAGAGAAATGTAAATCAAAACTACAATGAGGTATCACCTCACACTGGTCAGAATGGCCATCATCAAAAAATCTACAAGCAATAAATCCTGGAGAGGGTGTGGAGGAAAGGAACCCTCTTACACTGTTGGTAGAATGTAAATTGATACAGCCCACTGTGGAAAACAGTATGGAGGTACCTTAAAAAACTAAAAATAGAACTACTATATGACCTAGCAATCCCACTCCTGGGCATATACCCTGAGAAAACCATAATTCCCAAAATACATGCACCCCAATGTTCATTGCAGCACTATTTACAATAACCAGGACATGGAAGCAACCTAAATGTCCATCAACAGGCGAATGGATAAAGAAGATGTGGTACATATATACAATGAAATATTACTCAGCCATAAAAGGGATATAATGCATATATGTGGAATTTAGAAAAATGGTACAGATGAACCTATTTCCAAAGTAGAAATAGAGACATAGACATAGAGACCCAATGTATGGACACCAAGGGGGTATGGGGGAGGATGGATTGGGAGATTGGGATTGACATATGTATACTACTATGTATGAAGTAGATGGCTGGTGAGGGCCTACTGTATAGCACAGGGGGAGAAAAGTACAATCTGTTTGTAGGATATATATTAAGTTAACCTTAAAAATGCATACCAATATATGGTTAAAATAGTATGTTTTATATTATGTGACTTTTACCACAATAAAAAAACATTTTAAAAAAGAAACCTGTTTAACCTTGCTAAACCCAGTGTTTCTCCAACATATTTGAACACGGAAATTTTGATTTTGTCATGATATTAACATTAGGAGCATTAGAAAATGTTCCACAAAACACATTTTAGAAAATGTAGTCTTAAATAATGCTTTGGCTGCAGACAGACCATAGTTTAGTATTTTAAGCCAGACAGAACTTGCACTGCCACCTTCTCCCCTGAAAGTGTAGGTCACAAATTTTGTGTACATCAGAACCACTTGGATTTCAGATTCCATTGATCTGAAGAATTTTCCTTCCTAGCCACTCTCCAGAAGATACTGGTGATGCGGTCCATGCTTTGACTACAGGTCTGGACATTGGGAAAGTCATTGTCCATCTTTGAAATTTGTTTCCTGATTTGTAAAATGGGGACAATCACATCTACTTCATAGGGTCCTTCATTCACTCATGTATTTATGAGTGTTTACCATGTGCAAGATATGGTGTTAGTGTGGGGATACAATGATGACTCCAATAGAAAAGCTCCCCATCCTCATGAGTTTCCAGCCTGGCTATGAGAAGGACATGAGATCGCTGTGTTTGATGTGTATATGATTGTGCATGGCCCATAGGTGTTCATTAAGCATTTGTTCCCTTGTTTGCTTTACTCACCTCCAAATAAGACTTACCCATTCCTACCTCACCGTCTGTATCCATAGACATCACCTACTCCGCATCTTTTCCCAAAATCCAATCATATTAATCCTTTAATCCACAATTTAGAACATACCTCCTTACTAGAACCTTTCTTAAGTACCCCACTCCATGATTACTTTTCATTATGTTAAACTTCTGCAACACTTCTAACCTACTTTCTAGATGGGACTTCAAATGCAATCATTATTTTCCATAAGTATATAGACATAGATATAGATATATAGATATTCCCAAGCAGATCATAAAAATGAGGGGGTGCGGCAATGGAGGCGTCATGCCTTACTCATGTTTGCAAATACTGAGGGAGCACTTACTATGTGCAAGACACCAGGGACAGTTTTTGCTTCCCTCAGAGTGCACTGTTCATCATAAATGCTCAGAATATCAGCATTGTATACTTGACTCATTTAATTAAATCTATTGAGCCCCTATCATTTGGTGCAAAGTACTAGAGATTGAGAGATAACTAAAATAATGTCCCTTTTTTGTCAGATTGTGAGCTCCTTGGGAACTGGGACAATGTTGATTTCACATCTGAATCCTTAACAGTAACACAGTATATGGCACAGTGGAGAAATTCAATTATTTGTAAAAAAAAGAGATATATAAAAGAATGCTCTAGAATAGCCTACAGACAAGTGACTGTAATACATGGTGGCAAAAACAATGATAGAAATCCACCCAGAGTTCTACTAAATCCTAGAGGAGAGAGTTTCTCTTTCTTTGGAGTAGAATTCTCCATAAGAAATAGGTTAGTCACGTGAAGCTGAGAGTGAAATATGGAAGAATTTCTCCAGTTGAAGATTGAAAGAAAAGTCCATGAGAGAAAAAGTAGGTGCAACGGTCTTAAAGAACATAAACACGAGTTGTTATCAAAGAATGATAGAAATGAAAGTGATTGCCATGAGTGAGTAAAGATGAAGTGGAGAATACAGTCAGGCAGGTACAAGTTTGGAAAGGCATAAATTGCTTGCAAAGGATTTTATCTTAGGCCAAAGCTTGCACACCTGGAGGCCTATGTTATATGTGCCAAACCAGATTTTAAACAATTTTAAATGCCTTGCCAATATTAAAAATGGTAATATTTTGCATAAATATTTGGAATTTTTTGCTTTGCTTTGCTTGAAAATTTGGAAGATCTGGCAATACTAGGCCCATATTCTTCATGGCACCCATGGCTAGTGCTATGTAGAGGTTGACTCCATAATTTGGGATCAGTGATGAAGTAATCATGCTTCGATTTTCCACGTGTTTTTATCTTGGATTTATTCATTCATTCTTCATTCATCAAGCATTCCTGAGTACCAGGTATCAAATATTTTTCTTGGTGTCAGGGAAGTAGACATGTCTGTCAGGGTTTCACAGTTTAGCCAAGAAGATGAATGTATAAATACATTTTACCAAAGTTCCCAGTGCTGGGCTTCCCTGAGGGTGCAGTGGTTGAGAGTCCGCCTGTCAATGCAGGGGATGTGGGTTCGTGCCCCGGTCTGGGAAGATCCCGCATGCCGCGGAGTGGCTGGGCCCGTGAGCCATGGCCGCTGAGCCTGTGCGTCCGGAGCCTGTGGTCCACAACGGGAGAGGCCACGGCAGTGAGAGGCCCGCGTACCACAAAAAAAAAAAAAAAAACAGTTACCAGTGCTTTGCTAGAACTCTACTGGTATGGGGTGAGGGAAGTCAGATATACCTGGCAAAGACCTGAAAGCCTTCCCAGGAGAGATTAGATATGAGCAAATTCTTAAAAACTTGAACAAATAGTCTCCTAAAAGAACAAATGGGGAAATGGGTTTTCCAAATGGAGAGCAAAGGTGAGTGTGCCTGATATGGAGAGGGAATTGAAGAAAAACTCTGCGTGGTTTGACATAGGATGAATAATGGTAAAGGAAAGGGTTGGGGTGAGGAGAGGTGAGTCTGAATTGATAGGCAAGGGTTAAATCATACAAGCTCTTAGCTCTTGTGTGAGGAAATGCAGACTTTGTTACCAGGTATACCATGGCTACATAAGTAAAGTACAGACATTCAGAGCATATTGATGGTGACTCTAAAACTCTACAAATTCTAAAAACTCTAAAATGTTTTAGTCTCAGCAAGATTTTCTTAGAAAGAAACTAGACTTCAAAACATACTTCAAAATATTTTTCTGATAAATTAATGGATACAGATTAAAGACTATTATTAGATTTTATCTTTCTAGTGTCCCAGAATCCTGAGGCTGGGAGTTATCCTATAGAGTATCTAACCTCCCATTTCCCAATTAAGAAATGGAAGCACAGAGAGGGAGAAATTTGCCCGAGGTCACATAGGGTGTACAAGTAGAACTAGGCCTAGACCCTGCGTTTCTTCCCCTCCCTAGTCTGCGGCTTAGATTCAGTCCCTCCACTCCATTCAAGGACTTCCTGTAGCACGGCCAAGCTGCACTGCTGAGTCCTGTTTTCCAGAACAAACTGCCTTTCTCAAACTGTTTTTCACAAAAATTTCTCTTTCCAGTGACTTTCATTAAGAATTGGAATTGTGTTGCCTGGTCGGGGGCGGGGGGGAGCGCAGGGGAAATTCTGGTTTAAAGACAACATAAAACTGCTTTTAACTTTCTGACTAAAATCACCTAGTTAGAGACATTATGCTCTGTGGGACAAGTCACAAATCAGGAAAGGAACTTTGCTAATGTTTTTGGACCATGTCCATGGGGAAGGGAAGTTGGAGGTGAGGTGGAGAGGAGGGATTAATTACACTGAAAAGGAGTCACAAATTATCCCTGCACAGTGGCTAGGATTGGGGTCCCCAAATTTAAAGGTCTACAGGAAATACAAGCAGGTTGTCTGCCTGAACAACACTCCTGGATGGAAAAGTTTCTCTGCTTCTGCATCTGGCTTTTCTCACTCTTTTTTTTTTTCCCACTCGGTAACATTTTAGTGGATTAAGAGGAAAAAAAAGTCTTATACCACAGCCCTTGGGAACAAACGTTTAGAGTAAGCACAGACTGTTAACCACTGAAGAGCACTAGCAGGGAGTTAGGAAACCTATGGGTATCAATCAGTATTCCAGGAAACCACCTCCATATCCCAGCAAGCCAACTACAGTTGGTCCTCATTATTTGTGGATTCCAAATTTGTGAATTCTCTGGCTTGCTAAAATTTGTTTCTAATCCCACAAATCAATACTTGGGAGCTTTCATGGTCATTCACAAGGTGGTGGAACACTTGAGATGCTCATCGCACATGCCCCCAGTTGAGTTAAAACTAGGAGATGCTCTGCCTTCTCGTTTTGACTCTTGTCCTATAAACAAGTGTCTTTCTCGTGCCCTAATAGTGCCACGTTTTTCACATTTTTGTGCTCTCTGTTGGTGATTTTGCTGTTTAAAATGGCCCCCAAACATAGTGCTGAAATGCTGTCTAGTGTTTCAAAGACTGAGATGGTTGTGATGTGCCTGACAGAGGCTAATATGCGTGTTAGATAAGCGTCATGCAGGCATGAGTTATAGTACTGTTGGGCGTGAGTTCAATGTTAATGATTCAACAGTATATATTAAATAAGGTGTCTTTAAACAGAAACACATAAAACAGGATTATGAATTGATTGGCTGACAAAGGTGTTGTGAACAGAGGCTCACAGGAGCCTAACATTATATTTCCCCTGGGAGCCATGGTTCACTATTTGCTAATTTAGTACTCGTGGCAACTTTATAGAACATAACTTCACAAATAACAAGAATTGGCTGTAATTCATGGACAGCTCAAAAATCTCCATTCCAGAGAGATTTTCTCTGACCTCTTTCTTTAAACCAGTGTCACCCCTCCCCAGGGGCACTTCCCATTTCCTTTCTCACTATTGGTTTTCTCCTTGGAACCACCTTCTGATACACCTTCTGATACAGCATGGGTTGTATTTTTTTTTGTTTATTTTCTGCCACTCTCCTCTAGAAAGTAAGTATACACACTGCTATATATAAAATAGATAACCAACAAGGGTCTCCTGTATAGCACAGGGCACTATATTCAATATCTCATAATAACCTATAGTGGAAAAGAATTTGAAAAAGAATAGACTTATACACACACACACACACCATATATAGGTAATATATGTATATATATGTATGTATAACTGAATCACTTTGCTGTACACCTGAAACTAACACAACACTGTAAATCAACTACACTACAATAAAAATAATTTTAAAAAGTAAGCTCTATGAAGGCAAGGGTATTTGTCCATTTAGTTCAATGTTCTAAGCTCAGCACTTACAATAGTGAATAGTACAGATCACCCATATAAGAATGAGTTGAAAGGGTGAAAGAACAGATGAATGAATGACAACATGCTTGTCAAGGCCTCTGGGAGGAAAACTAGTAAGTCCTGTGTCTCTTCCTCGTTCTATTAGTATCTTGATGACTATATTACTTTAGCCAAAATATGTGCCTTCTTTAGGCTTAATTTATAAAATAAAAGGGTGGATTTTAAGCATTTTGTGGATCATGTTGGGCTTTGAAAATATGAGGAAAGCTATGGATACACTACCTAGAAAAAAAAATGAACATTCAGTTTTATATGCAGCATTTTACCCATATTTTCAGGTGCTTCACAGAATGCCATCTATAGTTTGTGGATCTCATTTTGAGAAATGGCAGCCGTGGACTAGAATGAGTATCTAAGTTATCCTCTAACTCTTAACAACTATATTTTCTATCCATTCCCTAAGGGAAAAAAAGTCCTGAGAACTTACCACATGCATAGCATTGGGTTAGGTGATATGGGGAAATCATAGGAGACATAATAAAAAATAAGATTCAACTTTCAGCCTCAGTGATATAGCAAAAGAGAAGGGATAGTCAAATATAAAAGAAAAGAATTTTAGGTGGAGGGCACATATTGGGCAAAGGCAAAGATATGAAAAATACAGGAGTAGTTGGGAAATAAATAGTTCTGGTCTCTATCTGGGAACCCCTGGTGGGCTTAACTACACATGTAGGTCAGGGGAGAAACAAATTCTCTTATTTTGTCATCAGGGCACAAAAAGAATGCCATCATTAGCAACTGAAGCTATCGTGAATCTTTTTTTTCCATCTCCACCACCTTGTGCTATGCCAAGACAGCCAGTTTCCAGAGCCAGTGGCCAAGAATCATTTGGTTTTCTTCTTTCCACCCCTATCATTCATTACATATGCATTAAGAACCTGGAGTGTATCATATACTTTCACATACCTTTTCTCATTTCTTCACTACTTTTTTCAGATGAGGAAATTGAGGCTCAAAGCCCCCATTTATTGGTAGGGCCAACATTAAGAGTCCATGACTTATGACTCCAAATCCATGTTCTTTCTCCTGTACCATGCTGCTTTTGCCTGGGCATGCCTATACTTAATTGCAGTTGGGTAGAATTTGAAAGGATATATTCGAAGGATGTAGAGATAGGGATGTAGCCTGAAGGAATTTGGAAAGAGGTGATGGACATAAGTCAGGATGTCATTCCAGAGACACCAAGACAATATATCACGGAGAATGGACTCAGATTCACCTCAGTGTCACTTGCAGAATTACACCATGCTGCAGGTGATACTACACCAGCATGGCTACACCCTTATCATGTAAACATCACCTCATAAAATGTTTAATTATGATATCATTAAAACACAGTAAATATTATCTTCATTTTAAAGATGAGATGGGAGCTGAGAGACAAATGACTTGTTTGAGTTTTTAGAGCTAGTCAGGAAAAGACCCAGACTTTGGACCCCAGGGTGAATGACTCCACAGCTGGCATTTTTCCTACCATATAACACTGCTTTTCTGGTTTGAACTTAGTCTTTGTTGTGAAGAGAGAACTCTCCAGATGAGCATTCCATTCTGCACACAGGGAAGTCTTACAGGTTTACATGGAGCCAATGGATTTCAAATGGTTCTTCTAGTAGACACTTTCACAACTCCCAATTTTCAACTTGTTTTATAAAAATCTTTTGATTCCACACATCATCCCCTTGCTTTTATATGAGGATATATGGCTTTCCAACTGGAATTCCTTCTCCATAAGTCAGTGAACCTTGACTGGACAGGAATTAAGTTCCTTCCCTCCAGTTTGCACACTTGCCAGCTGTCCCCTCCATTTCCCCTTTACAACCCAGAGAACATGCAAACACAGACCTTGTGTGAACTGTGAGAAACAACAATGCTACATGTTGGCTGAACCTGAAGAATGGTCCTGCAGATGTCTCTACAGCCATTGTCTTCCACATATCCTGCTCTCTATGCCCAGTTAGCTAATTAGTATTTCCACATTCAGGACACCCATATGTCCCAACTTGGTGCCTCTGCTCATACTATCTTACTTCATCTGTAACCTTCTAATTTCAAGTCTTCTTGCCCAAAGCTCTCTTATCTTTAAAAAAAAAAAAAGCAACTTGAATTCCACTTCATTCAAGAAGTCTTCCTTGATCTCCTCCAATGATATTAATCTCTTCCTTTTAGATCATCCTCAGCTGTATACTTATAATTGGTACCTTATATTTGCCACAAATCATAAGTGTATCATCTCTACTTAACTACTTGTCCCCTCGATTTTCTTATGGCAGGAACTATATGGGATTAATATTTGATTCTCCACAACATAGTGTCTTAAATGTATTAGTTAAATGTTTCGCCAAAAATGATCATTGTCATCATAATGTCTCTAATTTAACAAGCACTTATTTTGAGCCAAGTATTTTTCATGCATCATTTCTATTTCTTACAATAACCCTACAGGATATTTTTCATCATCCTTATTATTCAAGTGAGGAAACCAAGACTCAGCCAGCCAATAATTGGAGGAGCAAGAATTAAAACTTGAGTCTAGGCTTCCAAAGACGTTTGTTCTTGGCATTACAGTTTGATGCTATTGCAAAATAAACTTAGAATAAGTGAGGCATTGCACGCATTCATGGGAGTCTCTCACACCCCTACCATTTGAAGCAAAATTAAGATCAGAAAAACAGTCCATGAGTACCTCTAATCGTTGTCAAGGAGTCCCTATACAAAAGCCATTTATTTTGAGAGACATTGTAGTTTAGTGATTATGAACACAAATTCTGGAGCCAAATTTCCTCGCATTGAATGCTGACTCTGCTATTTGATAGCTGGGTGTTCTTGGGAAATTCCTTAACTTCTCTGTGTTTCATTTCTTCATTTTGTAAAATCATCATCATCATCATTACCTTTCCTGCTTCTAAAGGTTTGTTGTGAGAATTAAATGAGTTATATGAATAAGGCACTTAGGAATGTGCTCAAAACCTTAGTCCAGTTATTATTGGGCCAGCCAGCCGTTGCAAATCGCTGGTTTGTAGGTAGGATCCAATCTGTGGATTATCTTTAACTGTAATTGCTCCATGTAGTATATTCTGAAACAGTAATTTATTGCTAACATTTAAAATGCTTTAGATTACACACAAAAAATGCAGATTCCTGGTTTCTCTGGAAAATCAGTAACTCTGAACACCTCTTCCTGCCTGGCCATAATCTATTGGTCTATGAGTAATACCTGGCCCCATTTTAAAAAGGCATGCGCTCTCCAGTGCATCATCAGAGTCCTTATGTTACCTTAGACTCTAGTCTCATCTGTGTTTCATGCTGCTGAACCAGTGATCCCTGTGTTATGCCCATTCTAATAATGTTTTGAACTGTTATCTAATCTATCATATGCTTTAATGAGTTGAGTTATCAAATTTTCCAGTCCAAACACAATTTTAAACTGCAAACTAGGTAAGCATTCATATGAGCTGGCTGATAGAAAAATGGCTGTTGGAATACATAGAGCTGATAATCAGGAGAAATAAAAACCCAATAGGAGACATAACACTTCATTATGATGAAGCATCACATTCAAAAATCACACTCAAAATGTAGCATCACAACGTAATATCATGTTACGTGAATTCTTGCTTATAAGATTGATCCTTCCCCCTGTCTCCTACTGTAAAGCCTCACTCAAATACTATATCTCATTAGGTCTATCTAAATCTTTTAATCATACTCTCTATACAAAACCAGATGGAATTTCTTATTCTCCTATCTCACAGGGCACGATTTGAGAAATTCTATTCTCATCCTCGTCACAGCCTTCTCCACCAGCCCATGAGTCTAGAGCACAGGGGAACCACTGAATTTGCTTGTGTGCCCCTTGGGGCTAAGCAAAGTGCCTTAGAGTTATTTGAGAAGTATGTATTTGAGTGAATTCTAGTAAAATTAAAAACCATCGACTTCCTAGCCTGCTTAGGCAGAGCGTATAAAATATAATTTTTCACAAATAATTCAATCAAAAATTTCAAAATGTATTAGGCATATAAGTAGGTCAACTCTCATTAGAAACATTCATTTATGTCATTTTGCCCTTAGAGCCAGATATGAGTTGGCTTCCTCTTTGTTTTTTGTGGCATGGCAGATTGCTTGAACTCTGTAAGTCAGTTTTCTCATTTTTTAAATTGAGGATTTCTATTTGCTCATCCAGCCTCATCTTGCACCTCACCTCCTATAAGAAGTCTTCATAACATGTACAACTTGATTTAAGTGCCTCCCTATGAGCTTCCTCATCTCCCATGATCTATCACACTACCTTGAAATTCTCTAGACTATCACTTCCATAAAGGCAGAGATTATGCCCCATTCGCCATAAGATCCCTTGAACAGGCTAAGTTCTCAGAAAATATTTGTTGACTGAAAAAAGTAGATGAGTGAACCAACAACTGAGTATACTTCCAAGGTAGTTGTAAGAACCCAAATCCAAGTTGTCATCATTATCACCAGCAATGTCAAACATGGAGGAGCGGAGCTGAGAAATCTGCTTTGGCCAAAACTGCTGTCTGTTGCTCCCATCTGTCGCTGTCCTAGCCCTAGCCCTTCTCCCATTACACTCCCCTTGAGCTTTCCTGAAACTGACCCCATGCAGGCAGGGCTAGTGGGGTGTTTTGTAGCCTCACCAACCTAATTGTTCCTCATTTCCTGCCCATAAATGGTACAAGGTGTGGAGTTGCACCTCCCAATGTCCCCATTTCAATCATTTGTCTATATTAATCGACACTAATGGCTTTTACAAATGTAAGTCTTTAAGCTCCAGTAAGTTACATATGTTTGAGGAGGCCTTCGAAAGAAAGCAAATTCCCTGCCCCTTTAGCTTCCAGGGAAATGTTCTCCAAATATCCTGAAAGCTGGGGCAGAGCCTAGCATTTCAAAGCACTGTGCCTTTGCTCGGTGATACCTCAAGAGACTAGGTTGTTATTATTAATAAAGTGTGACTTTCTCCAAATGAAAGAACAAAGCCCTGTGTGTTACCAACTGCGTGGAAAAGACAGGCACAATCAGATTTGAATCACATCAGTTTACTTGACACCAAAAATTGCATGTGTTTAACTTTCACTTACTTTAAAAAATATTTTTGAGGAATATAACAGAATTAGATAAGATTTAAAAAATGTGTTTATCCTTGAGCCCAAGACTAGAGTACTATACTATCAGTTACTATCTCAGAGCAATCACTGTCAGCCTTTTTTCATAGTTATTGTATTCAAGATAATACAGTTTTATATCCTCTTTTTTCATTTAATGTTATACCATAAACGTATTTTTCTGGTTATAGTTCTAGTTTTAAGAGCCAGTATTATTTGTTTTTAATACATATAGTTTAATCTCCTTAACCATTGACTATTATTAAACATCACATACAAGATCAACAATTTAAAAAAACCCTAATTTAGAAAGTAAGCAACAGACTAGGAAAAAACACATAGCAAATATAAAAGATTATGAAAGATTCCTTACCCACCTTGTCGTTAGCCATCTGATCAGCATCCCTTGTGAGAATTCCCAAATACTGTCATTCTGAGAACCAGATATAGGAAGGCAAACGTCTGATAGTAAGAATAGACAACAGAAAAGAATAGTTAAAAATTTTTTGAAAACTGTAAGTACAATAAATACTGTGAATAATTCAAAGTCCCATAATTAAAAGGTGAGCAGTCTCCAATTCACCAAAATAAATAAAAATCTAGTAATATGGTATTTACTTGATATGTATATGCCTAATATAGTACTGCTAAAACTAGATATCTAATACAACGAGAAGACAATTTCAAAACTGCATGATCTTAGCCTGGATTTCCCCCAAAGCAGATACTGAGACAAAGGCTAGTGTGTAGAAACTTCATCTGGGAAGTGATTCCTGGAAATAGGAGTTGGGAGCAGGGCAAATAAAACACATGGAAAGAGAAAAGGAAAGAAGACTAATATGAAGATGAATCATTACTGATCTGGTCACCACTATAGGAGAGTGATGCTTGATCCTGCCAGGACTCCTAAGGATTCTTCTAGAATACATCTCAGAACTATTCTCCCAGGAGGTGAGTAGAGGAAGAATTTATTCACCAGCTATTGACCCCATTGGTCAAGCATAACCCCATGGGAACTAACTCATTCACACTCAGACCTTTCCTGGCTTTGTCAGTTAACACAATACTGCTCCCTATAGATTGAAATTGCTGTCTCAGAAGCAGCTGAAGTAAGAAGAGGTGCTGAGAGGGTTTGAAGTACCTCACAAGAGGCACCTAATACGGTCCATCCTTGGCATCACCCAGATTTGCTCATGCAAAGCTAAGTTCATCTCCTTCAAGGAGGTGGCTAGCTGCTATTCTGCAAGTGAAACAAGCTACATCCTCACAGTCACAGCTGTCCCAGGCCTTAATTAGTATCCATTACCTCCCTCCTCCAACACCTTCTACAGATTGCCCTCACTCCCAGCCCATACTTGAGCCAGTCTAGGCTGCTTTCCTCGTGACCTGCCCCAGGATGGCATCCCTAAGCGTGTCTAAGTTGCTCCTTGGCATGGTTGCTTCAGTTGTCAGCTCACCGTTCTCACCACGCATGGAAGATGAGTCCCTTGAGCTTCTGACATACTCAGCCCTCCCTCCATTGTGTGGCAGCAACCCTAGCTCCTCTTGGGAGTCAGGGTCCATTACCTGAACCAGTTCAGCAACTCCTTCTTTGCTTGTTGGTTCAATGATAGAGGAACCCAAAATGGCCAGTTGAAAATACAGTTTGAAGTTCAGTGCAAATCTTACTGTGTCTCCTAGTATAAGTTCCCTTCTTGGGTACTAGGCCTTTGATCCTGCAGATCCTACTGATGAAGCCCCAAAACTCTCATTCTGAAGTTCTACTTTCCAGGATCTCTTCTATAATCGACCCTCTTAGCCTGGGTTCCCTCAAAGGCAGAACCCAAGACAAAGTGCAGGCAGGTTATTTAGGAAGTGATTCCAGGAAGAAGGGATGAGGGACAGGAGGAAAACACAGGCAAAAAAGAGGAAGGAGAGAAAGTCAATACAAGGTTGCATCATTGATTTGGCCACATCAGTGGTAGACAGGTGTTTAAGAAATATATCTTGAAACTGTCCACCCAGCTGTCAAAGACAAAAGCATTTCATTATGTAGTCAATTTTTTTCTTTGGTATAAAGCTAAGTCACTAATCATTGCCAAAATTCCCTTTCTTTAAAACCCTACCTTCCCAACATGCAGTGCAGGCTAATTTTATTTTATTGTCCAGGTCAGAGAGATTTTCCTGTATCAGATGTCATTTTCTATTTTCCTTGCTCTGAACTTCTAAGTTATTCTGCCTTGAAGCTCCAGTATTAGATTTCTCTCAAGTTGCAGGACTTCAACATTCCTCCTCTCTGTTTAATGTAACTTTCAGTGGTTCACATGATGTCCCTGATTCTAAAGGGGCTTTGCTCACCGCTCCCCTAGTCCCCCCTGACCCACCCTCCATGCATTATGGATGGATGTCATGCTTCACCATCCCCTTCCACACATTAGTCGACCAGAACATACTGTGATGATAAAATTTTTTGCCAAAAATTCCTGGCTATGATCACATTGAGCTATGAAGGAACACATTTTATTTTTTAGACAGATTCAAAAAAGCAGTAACTCCAACAAGTGAGTTCTAACTTCTTCCCAGAGAAGAAGCATTTCTGGCTGAAGGGAGTCCTGGAGGGAGTCAGAAGGTGTGGGTTTGAGAATGGTCCTGACACTAACCCAATGAGGGACCTTTAGGAAACTGCAGCACTAAAGGGGTAATATCATTTTCCCATCTGTAAAATGGGCATGATAGTCATAGCTGTGTCTCTTGAGTTGCTGTGAGGATCAAATGCAAAAACAACTAACATTTTCATATCTTGTTATTATTTCATGTTAATGTGATTGCTATTACATTACCATTAGCTTAGTGTAAACTGGTAAAAATACTTACCTATTGGTCTTTCTCAACACACATTTATTGAGAACTACTATTTGCCAGGTCTGGATGTAAATTTCAGTGCCTATAAATAAAGGCATTTGACAAAACCTAATCAAACTCCACTCCTCCTGTATTAGTCAGCTTGGGCTGCCATAACAAAATACCATAGACTGTGTGGCTTAAACAACAGAGATTAATTTTCTCAAAGTACTAGAGTCTGGAAGTCCCAGATCGAGGTGTGGGAAGATTCAGTTTCTGGTGACAATCTCTTCCTTGCTTGCAGATGGCTGCCTTCTTGCTTTGTTCCCACATAACCTTTCCTCTGTGTATGGAGACAGAGAGAGAGAGGGAGGGAAGGAGAGGGGGAGGAGAGAGAGAGCGAGAGAGATGGTGTCTCTTCCTCTTCTTATGAGGACACGAGTCCTATTAGATCAGAGCCCCACTCTATGACCTCATTTAACCTTTTACTTGCCCAAAGGCTCCATCTCCAAATACATTCACACTGGGAGTTAGGCCATCAACATATGAGTTTTAGGGGTCAAAATTCAGTTCATAACATCTCCTGAGGTTTCAGTATTGTATAAACAAGTTAGAAAAAAGACACCCCCCATTTTTTCTTCAGATTCATGTATTGAAAAGAGCCCTCCAATCTGTTCTTTAAAGAGAGAACCACATCACAGTCCAAATCTACGTCCACTCCAAACCCCTTAGCCAGGGAAGACATTTGGCCGTTGATTCTCTTGGGTTTCCCATGCCAGGCCCACTGCATTCTTCACTTCTGAGGTCGAATTGCAGAGCTGCATTATACATGTCTCAGTCCTAGTTCTTTCTGTAGCTTTATTTGTCTAAGTTTCTGAATCTGCCTATCATGTTCCTAGCTCTTCGTTTTCCTCACCTGTCTCCCCACTGCCACCTCCCCTCCACTCTTCTCTCCTCTCTTCTATCTCTTTCCAGGGTGCCAGTATACTACAAAAAAGTTTGAAAAATACAACAAAAATAGTGTGTTTATTTGAACTTTTTATATTAACAATTGGACCCAATGCTTTACATATGGAGGTACTTCACCTGAAAAAGTGTCTGGAGGTTGAAGAAAAATATATTGCATATGATATTAGAAAAAGTAACTAATATACCATGTAAAAATAAGCTTATTCTAAGTCCTCTGGCTTTTGGGTATCCTGTATGTGTCTCTGCCTTCACCTTCCCTTCCCCTTCCTCCCTTTCCTGCTCTTCTCTGTCTCTGTATATCTTCCCTAAGTACATCTTTCTCTCTGCTCCCCTCTAATCTCTCACTGGCTCTCTCACCATCTCTATCTTCTCATTTCTTCATCACGATGTCTGTCCTCCCCTCCCCATACCTCTCCCTCTTTCTCTCTCTTTCTCCATCTTTCTCGCCCCTTCCCTCCACAGACACCCTCCATTAGCAGCTCTATCTGGCTTTATCATTTCAGCACAGCCTTTTTGGCACCAGAATCTTTCCAATTCCCTGCTGGAATAATAACGAAGCTTAAAGAATATGTCAAAAGTTTCCTGTGAACAGAGTAGGTGCTAAATGAGCTCTCTCACTGATAGGGTTCAAGAAATTGGGTTTTTTTCACCATGATTCTCAATAGAGTGGTATGTGTCTAAGCTGCCCACAGGGCCCAGTTTCCAACCAGATGAGAGACACACTTATTGAAGGCAGACTGGGTCCTGGAAAAGGCTCTTAACCAAAAGTCAAGAGCTTGATATGCAAAGCACAGCTCTGGCATCCACGGACTGTCTGATCTTTGAAAAGTCCCTCAACTCTAAAACAAGGGAGCTGGAGTGATAGTTTTTAGGAGCCTTCTGGCTTTAACTTTATGACTTTACGACTCATAAAGTACTATACTTCAAATATATGTACTCTGTGTGTGTGAAAAATATAGATATCATTGCATATGTATATAAAACACACATGCAAATATGTGTGTGTGTATGTATTGATATATGAAACACACACATGCATATACACACATATTCTTTGGAGGAAACACTCTGGAAAGCCATTCTGGAACTTCTTTCCTACAAGTTACAATGGGTCCTAGGTGGGAGGAAAGCTTCATTCCCCTAAATCACTAAGAGTAAAGAAAAAATCTGGAAAACAGATCACAATGAAAGCAAGATTAGGATATAGAATTCTTGGAAGTGGTATGTTTTGGTTTTGTGTTACAAAAAATATAGGTATTGTATTATAAGACTAAATAGATCACACATTTGAATTCTGATTCATAAATACTTTAAAGTTGGTGTTTATTAAAATGCTAATTTTCCATTGGTTTTGAAAAGTAAATTAAAATTAACAAATTACGTTAATGGATAGTGATTGCAGAGAGAAATATGTTCTATAAACTATTTTTCCCTTTGATGAAAATACACCTACGTATGATCAGCCACATTGGGTGTATGAAAGCTGAGTTCAAAGGGCCCCAAGGAAGTAATGACATCATTAATTAACTAATTAATACATAGCTACTATATACATAAGTTTTTAGGAAATTAGATATGGCTCTTGCCCTTCTAGAGATGTACAATAAACACAGTATTGTGATGCACTATGAAGGAAAAGAAATGAGATAATACAGCAGCACATATGGGTGATTGGTGGGGTGGGGAAGATATGGGTTAGAAAGTGTGACAATCCGGTCGGGGTGAGATGTGCTCCTAGACACCTTCCTTACTTTGCCATCCCAAGGGCGACAGGAAGCCTTGCTTTGTTTAGGTCCTGCTGGCCAGTCAGTGCAGGTAACTGATATCAAGCTACCCTATTAATCATACCTGAGCCACCTGCGCCTTTACAGAGGGGGCGAGATTCATTTACATTCTCCCAACCACCTCAGGAGGTAATAAGTATTACCGTCCTCATTTTATATGGTGGCCGGGGGTGGGGTGTGAGGGTACAACATTACACACTGATTCTAATGTGCAAAGAAATATAGCTCATTTTCTCCTTAACTCTCATGAGTTTAACTATGAATGAGTTTCCATCTCCTGGACAGTTGAGGGGTCGGGGGCCCTATATTCTAATCCAGTCTGCTGCACGTACATCCTGATGCAATAAGTCAGCAGTCCTTTGTGGTTAGTTTAGCTTTCTTTGGGTGAAACTGGCTCAGTCACTCATATTTGGCCCTCTTCTGCTTCTGTCTAGGGTGTATCTGGGGAGAGGACCGAAGACAGCAGAGTGGCGATGCGGGCTGTATCCCTGGGGACCCTCAGACCATCACCAGCCTCTTCTGTGGAGGGGCTATTGGGAGCTGCTCACTGGACTGGCCACCGCTATTACTTCTGGAAACTGCCATGCGCCTGGGCATTGCCCTGTCCTCTGCCACCAGAGGAGGCACCTAGGCAGCTCAGGGTCTCTATTTCTCTCCCCCAGCCCCACTCTACCTCCTCCCCATCCCCCCGGCCAACTTCTGAAGGTCCTGGGGTGCTTGCTAATAACTCAGCCTTGTCTCTGACACCTCAGGTTCTGCCAGCGCCTCACCTCCAGTCCACGGCACCGTCTCCATCCTGCCCATGGCTCTCCTCACTCGCTGCAGCAGATCCTACAGAAAGCTCGCTGACTCTCAGCTCAATCACGTTCCAAGCCCAGGGTCAGGTGGGAAATTTGGGTCACCTGATCATAACACACAGGAAAGACAGATGGTTTGGAAAAGCCTAATTTTGGTTATCTCTCTCTCTATTCTGTACCGACGAGTTTGCCTTTGCATCTCCTTTCAGAGTCCTAAATATAAGGCCAAGAGCAGTGCCTCTTTCTGCTATACCACTCACGTAACACCTACGGCTCTCCCTACACTGGACTGAGACGCTGAGAGAGGTAGGGCACAATCTGCCTGCCTCTCCTATTTCTCTCTTTCCTAGAATCTTTCCAGGTGGAAGGCATAGACCTCAGGGCTCCCATTACCTGCACATGTGTTCTTCTACATCAAGGCAGCCAGCCTCGGGGCCTGGTTGCCACAGGTGGAAGTAGTAGCCTTCCTACAACTACAGAAGAAACTATGACTTAAGAGGCTCAGGATTTGTTCTTCATAGGACAAAGGAACTTTAAAAATTTTCTCTGTAGTCACCAACCCAACATGTTCTTCCTTACTATAGATCCCCTTTTTCATTCAGGGTCAGAGTGTGCCCCAGATCCAGTGGTTGCTAGGGCTGGTCATGTGACTGAGTCCTCCCCAATGAGCTACAAGTGGAAGGCGCTGGAAAAACAGGCTTGACTGGTGTTTGTTTTGGGTTTCTGTCCTTTTTCTTTTCCCCTTCTTCCTGCCAGGAATGCAGGCATGAGGCCTAGCAGTGCAGTAGCCAGCCTGCAAACACTAAAGATGGTGACAGAGAAAGGTAGCAGGAGCCTGGATCCATATCAGGCATGGTTCCGCTAGAGAAGCAGAACTAGTTTGGGGGGGGTGGAGGTGGGGACCATGACAGAGGGAGAGTTGCATTGCAAAGGACTGATGTACGTAATCAATCATGAGGGCTGTCTAGTCTAGGCAAGTCTGAAACCTGTAAGGCAGCTTATCAGGAAGGGCAGGCTGGAACTCTGGGGCACAGGAGGAAGCTGAGACCCACAGGTGAAATTTGTTTTTCTTCAGGGGAGCCTCAGTTCTGCTCTGAAGGTCTTTCAATGGATTGAATCAGGGCTACCCAGATTATCTAGGATAATCTTCCGTACCTAAAGAAAACTGATTATAGGCTTTAATCACATCTATAAAATACCTTCCCAGCACTAGATTAGTGTTTGCATGGATAACTGGTGACTATAGTCTATAGTAGTCTAGCCAAGTTGACACATAGAACCAACCATCACAGGGTCCCAAACAGCATTGTGTTGCCACCACACTAGCTCTGGACTACCTGCCTCTGGATTTGTTGTTAGGTGAAAAAAACAAAAACAAAACCACAAAACATGAAACAAAACCCTATGGATGAAGTCTTGGTAGCCAGGTTTCTGTGACACACAACCAAATGCAAATCCTAACTGCTGTATTCTTCCTCCACAAAACTCACCTTTAAGCTTTTAGCTTGCTATGGACTCAAACAAATATCTAATGTTTAAGTCATAACTGAGCAATAGCTCTGTTGTTTTATGAAGATACTAGGCTTCTCCCCAAAGCTCTGAAATTCATTGTTTCAAAGAGTGAGAAGGCCTGCAGGCAACAAGATTTATACGATATGAAAGTACAGCTAAAAATAAGTAGCCCTGACAAAAAAGTAGCCCTGTTATAATACATATGTGGAAAATAAGTAATTTGATCAAGGTTGGAACTCAGAACTACCTGGGGCTAAAACCTATCCCCTTTCTATTCTGCCATGATCAGAGCGAAACTCTGTGTTTGGCTGTCTATGGGAAAGAGAATCACTGACAAAGCTGCAAGGTGAATTTCTTTAGAACTCCATACTCATAAGAATGATCATCATAAAATTACTGCCAGTAATATTTAGCTCAATCAGATTTATTCTATATTAATTTGCTCTCACCACCACTATTAAAATTGAAATTTCAGCCTTCATATCTTATTCAGAATGACAGATGTAGGCTAATCTATGGTTGTATGGGAAAAAAAGAAAGAAAGAAAATTAAGCTGTCAAAAACCACAGATATGCACTTGGAGGAAGCAGGACGGGGCAGGGGTGAGAAGGTCAGCCAGCATTTTGGTGTCTGTACTTGTTTTTGACCAGTGAGCATATCAAGATGGGACTATTAATTTGTACGTGTCAACTTGATTTTGAAAATATTGGTGCTGATCTGCGAAGACAGCACATACCTTCCTTCCCTTCCCTTCCCTTCCCTTCAAAGACCCCTGATAGTAAAGAATCCTTATATTTTCATAGAGTTTTAAGGGATCTTCTCTCTCTTTGCTGATTCAGTTCCACAAACAACTTTCAGAGGTAGGCAGGGTAGAGATTTTGAGTACCATTTTCTACATGAGGAAACAGCTTCAGAGACAAAATGACTCACTAGAGTTCGCATGGCAAGCAAACCACAATACCCTCCATGATCCCTGGGAAAGAGAGGAAAAAACAGCCTCTTAAAGTATTTAGAAAAATCTTTTGAAAATTGAATAGAACTTGAGCCAGAACGTCTTGCTGTGACAAGAGACCAGGGAATGTGGAAGAGCATGGTCCTCTGCTCCCCTTTTAACTGGAGGACTAAGGTTTGCAACATCTGCCGAGACCAATGCATTTCCCACTACCTCAAATGTTAATTTCTTAAGAGGTCATTGAGAGACAGTTTCAGGGAGGCTGGGCATGTCTGCCTGGTTCTTAACTTTTAAATGCCATTAAATTCATGTCTGAATTGTTGTAAGGCCATGTGTATTTCCAGACCCTATTACTTCTTGGGCCATGTTAGGGGTGTGGCAACTTAGTCACTAATGAGGTCCCCTGTGGGCCATGAATAGTGGGAAGAAGAAGAAAAATTCACCCTTTTCCATAGGCTAAAATTAAACTAGACCTAACCCGAAGATATGCAAAAGCATATCTTATTTTTATTTCCCTCTGATCATGTCCTAGACAGTAGATAATAATTATCAGCATTTGCGTGGCACTTTATGACTTATAGAGCCACAATTTCAGTCAATACACTTCTCACGTAACAGGAAACCTGACCTTGTGAGTGGGATCAGGGAAGAGTTCTCTGAAGCCATAACTTTTGAGATTGACTCTAAAGCAAAAATCCATTTCCTTTCTATTCTACCAAGATAGCAAAAGTCTCCACTTGGCTGCCTATGGGAGAAGAATCAACAGCACTTTGAAGTGGATTTGTTTGGAACCCATATTCATAAGAATAATTACTATAAAAACTGCCAGTAATAATTACCTAAATTAGATTTACTCACTATTAATTTGCTCTCCCATCTCTATTGAAATTGAAATCTCAGCCCACATATCTTCCTCATAATGACAAATGTAGGCTAATCTATGGCTATTTGAAAAACAAACTAAAGTAAAAGCTGAAATAAATAAACAAAAATACAAAAAAAGTGTGTTTTAGGGGAGGAAGACTGGGGTGATAGGGTGTTCAGGATGACAAAGGGAGATACCATAGAGAGGTTAGCCCAATTTTGAGGGTATAGTAGGTATAGTAGGTGCTTTTAGAATATATGTATATATGAATATATGTATGTATAAATAAACAAGTATGAATACATGTGTGTATAAATAAATATATGTATGTATATATATGAGTATATGTATGTATGTATTGATAGACACATCAATTCATTTTGGATTCAATTAAATGCATATATTCAATTATATTCATATAATGTGAATTCAATATCTATATATTGATTTGAATTGGTTTATGGCACGCTCATCAATTTCATTCTATCTACTTTTCTCATACCCCTTTGTTCCTAACACCTACCACAGTGCTTGGGGCCATTGTACTTCATAAATATTTGTTATAGAAATTAAAATACTTCTCCCTCATTTTCTGCTTCACATGGTCTGCCTCTATAGCCTCCTCCATAATGAACACCGATGTCAGCACATAGTAAGTAGCTTGATAAGAACTTGATCAGCTGAACTGGATTGACCCCTTCAAACTTTGTTTTCTGAGTACAAAGTGTCTCATTGTCAACACCACTTAGATAACTCAGGAGCTCACCTTCCCATTGCTGAGAAGGGGAAGGTAACACGAAGCAGAAAATTCCCCACTCTGACAAGTCAGTGGGAGGGTCTGGTTTCATGGTTGGAGACCTAGCCATCAGTTAGAGAAAGAGAAACAGTTGCTATTGGAAACCTTGAGGCCCTGTAGCTGTCAGAGGGAGTGAAAAGCTGGAAGCTAATCAGGCGTAATGAGCTTACAGTACCATAGATCATGTCAGCTAGAATTCTTATTAATTTCCTGCCCAACGGCCATACACAGAGGACCGATTCATCCATCAGTCCTTCCCCAGCCTGGGACACTAATGCACTTGTCAAATCAGGAATGCAGTGATGAAAATTCAGGAGTGGCAGAAATACCATCCATCATCCTGCTATACCTCACCTTTGGAGAGCATCTTACCCACACTTCCTTCTGAATGGGAAGGACCAGACACTGAGAATGTGAAACTGTCAAGGACCAGAAAGAACGTCTAGCCCAAGATGGCAATAAGATTCATCGGTTATAGAAAAGGTTGGACTAGATCAGGGATGGCACAAATATGGCACATGTGCTGCCACTTCCCCTTTTCTGTGTCCTTGGAAGCATTGCAGATCAATTACTCCATTCCATCCTGGGAACAACGGCAAAATCCTTCTTACTATAGCATACTTTGAACCTACTACCACTACAAAGGCAGATCATAGGGGATGAATACTTCCTTACTGGTAATGGACAAACAAAGGAAAAGTTTAATGTGCCCCATCTGGCTCCCTTTTTCTTTTAACATCTTTGTTGGAGTATAATTGCTTTACAATATTGTGTTAGTTTCTGCTGTATAACAAATTGAATCAGCTATATGTATACATATATCCCCATATCTTCTCCCTCTTGCATCTCCCTCCCAACCTCCCTATCCCACCCACCCCTCTAGGCGGTCACAAAGCACCGAGCTGACCTCCCTGTGCCATGTGGCTGCTTCCCACTAGCTATCTATTTTACGTTTGGTAATGTACATATGTCCATGCCACTCTCTCTCTTCGTCCCAGCTTACCCTTCCCCTTCCCCGTTGTCCTCAAGTCCTCGCTCTATGTCTGCGTCTTTATTCCTCTCCTGCCCCTAGGTTTATCAGAACATGTTCTGGCCTGGGGAGTCTCCCTTTCCATCTATAACAGTTTTCTTCTTCTCAAATCTAGGGGAAATCCATTGGGTTAGGGTGAAGCAGGAATGAGTGTCTCACATAGTGGATAAGCCCAAGTATGAGGATTTGAGGTATGGCTTATCCTGAGAGGGGGAAACTTTGGGGGCCAAAGTATACCTTCACAGTCTGAGAGCTGAAAGTTTAACTGGGAGATCATTACTATGCAAAGAAATAAGATGCCATGAAGAACATTCAGGGGCAGTTCAGGGGGAACCAATCAGTGTGTGGCTTGTGAATGGAAAAAAAATACCCCAGGGTCCCTTTTTATTGTATTTGGACAAAACAGAGATCTGAGGGGCACAATATGTTACTTGGAGGCCACAAGGTGATATATGAGTGGAGTTCTGAAACGTAAGGAGGGATTTGCCAATAAAGAGGCAGCAGAGACCGGGAAGGTTCATCTCAGACAAATGGAACACCAAGTAAAGTTTCAGAAGCTCCAGAGAGTTTCAAAGTGATTTCAAGTAGGTTATATCATTTGGAGCCCAAGATGTCTTTGGGTCACAGGTGTTATGATGTTTATTTCAGAGCGAAGGAAATGAAGCCTCAATAAGGTTAATAACTTACCCAGAGTCACACATCTAGCTGCATGGATTGGAAACTAAACCAGGTTAGTCACTTGATCAAGAACCCAGGCCCTTTCCATTAGATTTACCACCGCCAGTGGCAGGGTTGATAAACCTCTTTATTTTATCTTTGAGCATAGAGGTTTTTAATGAATGAAGAACCAATAGGAAAAACAGCACCATATCAAACTAATGGTAAAGAAATAGTAAGGATATGAGATCAGAGTTGGCAGGCAGCTCCTGCAATGAGGGAAAAACGTTTATGTTAAGTTCCTACGTGTCAACAATTTAATCCACATTGATTTGGCCTTGCTATTGCAAGACCCACAGTAGCATGCTATGAACGTTAATAGATGATTTCCTTTTTGCTAGTTGGAGCTGGTGTCCAAAAAAGATTGAGGCAGATTGGTAGAAACTTAAGCACTGTTTTTCTTTCTTCCATTCATTCATGCTTTTAACAAGGATGAACTGAGTTTCCCCCTTCACCAGTCACTGCACTAAACATTGAGGATATAGAGATGAATCAGACAGTTTCCTAATACTGAAGAGCTCAAAATCTAATGGGAAAATAGAAACCAACAAGTAGCCAACAAGAAACATGTATAAGGAGAGGAAAGTACACAATCCAGAGGCACACAAAGGAGTGAGCTGCTCACTCAGCCTGAGTGGACTGGACCAGGCTTCTGAAAGAAGTGGCTTTTGAAACAAATTTGGAAAATGACTAGAGGTGGCCAATGGTACAATATGAACAGCCAAACAAATAAATATAGTAAAGATTATAATTCACTGAATAAAAAAGGAATACATACATGAGTCTGTATGGATCTAAGCAAATGGTGGAGAAGGGAAAGATCTTTCTTACAGTAGAAAGCCAAATAATAAAAGTAGACAAAATATTGGATTTAAAAGATCACCATTTGGCAACCATAACAATAATCGATTCAGGCAAGAATTATCAATGAGTGCTAAAACTAGTGGGTGAAAGTTTGAGGAGTAACAAGATATTGGCATAGTTTCAAAGTATCTCTCCAAAATTCTTAATTACAAAGAGGAAAATAGGAACTTTACAGTAGAGAAAACTGGCAGACACCACGTGCTTCCTGACATAAGGCACTGAGAAGACCATAACATCATTCTGTGATATTTTTGCCAAAAATGCATAATCTGAATCTAATCCTGAGGGAACATCAGATAACCAAATTGAGGAATGTTCCAGAAAATAACTTACCTGTGCATTTCAAAAATGTCAATGCCAGGAAAGACATAGAGAGACTGAGTGAAATTGTTCCAGATTAACTAAGACTGAAGAGGCATGACAATTGAATGTAATGCATAAGCCATGATTTTCTTTTGTTATAAAGGCATTATTGGGAAATTGGTAAATTTTGAATAAGGTCCGTAAATTAGATAATAGTATTCTCTCAATGCTAATTTCCTGATTTTGTTAATTATACTGTGGTTATGGAAGAGAATATCTTTGTTTTTAGGAAAAACACACTGAAGCATTTAGGGATAAAGAAATATGTCTGCAACTTATTCTCAAATATTTCAGAAAACACAGAGAGGAAAAGAGAAAATAATTTTTAAAAGTGTAATAAGATATTAACATTTGGGTCATCTCGGGAAAACGGCATAAAGGATGTTATGGACTGAATGTTTGTGTTTCTTCCAAAATTCATATACTGAAATCCTACCCTCTAATGTGATGGTGTTAGGAAGTAGGGGTCTTTGGGAGGTAATTAGGATTAATAGATGGGATCAAGAGGGTAGAACCCTCATGAATGGGATTAGTGCCCTTATAAAAATCATGAGACAGCCCACTTGTTTTCCCTCTCCTTCAGCCATGTGAGGACACCGGGAGAAGTGGGCAGTCTGCAACCCAGAAGAGGGCCCTCACTAGAACCCAGCCGTGCTGGCACTTTGCTCTTGGACTTGCCAGTCTCCTGAGACGTGAGAAACATATTCATGCTGTTTATAAGTCCCCCCAGTCTATGGCACTTTGTTATAACAGCCCAAAGTAAGGCACAGGGATTCTTTGCGCTATTCTTGCAACTTCTCTGTAAATCTGAAATTATGTTAAAATAAAAAGTTAAAAGAAAAAATAAAAACTTAATATAGTATGATTAAAGCCAGGTAAAGTTTGTAAGTGTGAATTGTCTAAGACTGCAAGAGAACTTGGGGAAAAGATGGCAGACAACTTGATGAAGTAATGGACCTATAAATGATTTATCCTTATTTGTATTACTTTATACAGCTGTTTGTATAATAAATTAAAAGGGCATCATGGTAGAGGGAAACAATGACCAGAGTTTCACTAGATAGAGAAAGCAGAGAAAGATATTAGAGAAAATCATTTAGCGTGTGTAATACTAATTTTAAAAAATCTGGCATTACATAGCATTTACTATGCTTTACACACTGTTCTAAGTACTTAATTCATATTAGCACACTGACCATCACAAGCACCCAGTGTGATAGGTATTACTATAACCACTCCCATTTCATAGATGAGAAGACCAGAGCACAGAGAAATTAAGGAACTTCCTCAAGTCACATGGTTAACAAGTGGCAGAACGAGGATTTGAACCCAGGCAGTCTGGATGTAGAAGGATGTAGAAGTCTGTGCCCATAGTCATTATTTTATTATTAACCTTTAGGCTTGCAAAATGTATTATGGGAGGGAAGGGCCAGATTCTCCTCAGCCACTTCCTGTCCCACTTTTTACAATGAACTGATTATAAAATTTACAGAGAGATCCAAATTGCTGGACAATATACTCCATGAGGACAAAGAAGGTTCAAGCATTTGTGTAGCCCAGTATCTAACAAAATAACAATGCCCATGGTTGGAACCATGAGGTAGATTGATCATGACAGCAGAAGGGAGGCAACATTTTCTGAGCCCTCACTGTGTCCCACACACGCTCTGAGTACTCTGCATGCTTTAAGTCATGAGCTCTCTCTCTCAATAACTAGGAGGTAGATATACTATTACCCACACATGACAGATGAGAAGTGCCCAGCATGTAGCAGAGCTGGGTCTTGAACTCTGTAATCTCATCCTAGGGCTTGGACACCTACCTAGGAGGCTAGCATATAAGGAGTGTGACATGGAGAGACATGAGAGCTGGCCTTCTGCTAATTATTGGGCGACCTCTCTTCTATGTCCTATTTGCACAGGGATAATTGAGGTGTTGAACTATATGATCTTTGGGTTCTCTCCAACACTTTGCCTCTATGCCTCTTTCAGAGATGTCCACTATCACATTAATATGAAAAGTTCTGGCTAAAGCAGGTCTGTCTTGAACACCTTGCAAGAGAGAACAGTTACTGAATGACCAAAGGAACCACCACAGAAGATGGCAGCTAAACGGACCCTGGTGCTTGTTATAATCAAGACCATAGAACCACAGATGCTTAGAGCTACAGGGATCATGCAATCAGTTGTCTCAAAACAGGAATATTTGAGAGTGAAAGGGAACACTTAATAATTACGTAAGGACAAGTAGAGAAATTGGGACCATTCGGGACAAACCGAAACATCGTCACCACACTAAAAGCTAAAGGGCACCTGACACACTCAGGGAGCCAACTCCACATGTGCTGTAAGCTATTTGAAGTGCAGCAGATATAACAGTTCATTTGACCTTCACAATCGCTCTGTAAGTTAGTATTTTTCATTCCTCTTTACAAGTAAGGAAACTGAAGTTCAGAGAGGTCAAAGAATATACTATCTGCTTCCAAGGAGCAGGCTCTTTCCAGTGGGTCAGACTGGGATGGCCTCTAGGGTACATTAGGCCAGTGATACAGAACTGGGCACACTGAATAGAAACAAGAGATGAAGTAGCAACAAGCATCTAAGTTATATATAAGAGTTTTAAAAGCCTAATAGAATGAGAGACGATATTTGCAAACAATGCAACTGACAAGGGATTAATTTCCAAAACATACAAACAGCTCATAGAGCTCAATATCAAAGAAACAAACAAACAGCCCAGTCAGAAAATGGGCAGAAGATCTAAATAGACATTTCTCTAAAGAAGACATACAGGGTCTCCCCTGGCAGTCCAGTGGTTAAGATTCCGTGCTTCCACTGCAGGGGGCATGGGTTCGATCCCTGGTCAGGGAATTAAGATCCCACATGCCGTGCAGTGTGGCAAAAAAAAAAAAATGAAGAAGACATACAGCTGACCAGTAGGCACATGAAAAGATGCTCAACATCACTAATTATTAGAGAAATGCAAATCAAAACCACAATGAGGTAACACCTCACACTGGTCAGAATGGCCATCATCAAAAAGTCTACAAATAATAAATGGTGTGGCGAAAAGGGAACCCACCTACACTGTTGGTAGGAATGTAAACTGGTGCCGCCACTATGGAAAACAGTTTGGAGGTTCCTTAAAAAACTAAAAATAGAGTTATCATACAATTCAACAATCCCACTCCTGGGCATATATCTGGAGAAAACTCTAATTAGAAAAGATACATGCACCCCAATTTTCATACCAGCACTATTTACAATAGCCGAGACATGGAAACAAATGTCTAAGTGTCCATTGACAGATGAATGAATAAAGGTGTGGTATATATATGCAATGAAATATTACTCAGCCATAAAAAAATGAAATAATGCTATTTGCAGCAACATATATGGCCCTAGAGATTATCATACTAGGTGAAGTAAGTCAGACAGAGAAAGACAAATATCGTGATATCACTTATATGTGGAATCTTAAAAAAATGATAGAAATGAACTTATACTCAAAACAGAAGTAGACTCACAGACACCAAAAACAAATATATGGTTACCAAAGGGGAAAGGGGGTAGGGGAGGGATAAATTACCAGTTTGGAATTAAAATATACACACTACTATATATAAAATAGATAACCAAGGACCTATTGTATAGCACAGGGAACTATACTCAATATCTTGTGATAACCTATAAATAGTGTGTGTATATATATATATATATATGTATGTATATGTATAACTGAATCCCTTTGATGTGTACCTGAAACTTTGTAAATCAACTATATTTCAATTCAAAAAATTAACTTAAAGCCTAACAGAAAATATATTCTTAAGTGGAAAGAAACTATCCTATTGTGAACATTGCTACTGAAATTAGCACATTGCTTTGATTTTGGCCAGAATGCTTTCAGTTTAATGTGATCACACTACTTTGTTCATTCTTGTTAGAGGCTCTAGATGGAAGATGCATATATACATTTTCTGTGGTTATTAAAAATGGGAAAGCCACTTGATCATGATTTAATTTACTGAATCAGTGGGGACAGGATAGATTACACTATGACAACAAACGACTTCAAAATCTCAGTGCTTTAGAGCAACAAAGATGTGCCTCTGCTTCTACTGCATGTCTGCTGAGCCAGCTAAGGCTCTGCATCACTGCCTTCACTCTAGGACCCAGGCTGACCAGGCAGCCCCCATCTAGAACATTGCCTTCTTCCTGTGGACAGCTATAGAACGCTTGAGGATCTTGCACCGGAGACAAAAGGTTTAACTTTCTGCTCACAGTTTGAGGACCAGAACATGGCTGGTGGCCTAGCAATAGCTATGAGGGGACTTGGCAGACCCAGGCACCATGTGTCTGAAAGAGGTGGGCACTTGAATAGTTGGTGAGGAGTACGAATGACTACCAAGCTTAAGGAAGTTTTGTAGACTCCAATCCCAACAGCAAATATCTACTAAACACTGGTTTTGTGCCAGGCACTGAAGATAAGACATGGCCCTTAGTTTTTTATATCAGGGTGTTTGAGATCAATTATTATACCAAATGATGTCTTTGGTGACAGAAAGTTTTAAAAACTCAGCTCTAGACCAGCTTCTTTTGCAGAGGGAAATACTAAAGCCCAGAGATGTGCCCAAGATGACGCAGCTGGAAGACTGGTTTCCAAACCCCAGCACTCCATTAAAGCAAGTGGGAGAAAGAAGGTTTACAAACATCTCTATGTTTAGAAGCCTCTCTTGAAAGTTGCATAAGTGGGCTAGGGTTTTCTGTTTATTCAGAATTGCCAAGGAATGTAGACAAAGCAGCCACTTTGAGGGGTATAACAGAGGCCAGGAAGGCCATGAAACATAAATAAGGCCATGAAAGCTGGGATCAGCTGCTATGACCTGGCACCAGGCCACACGCCAGGCTCTTGACAGAGTCACCTGTGCTAATACTTAGCCGTGTGGGATGGATGATTCCCCAATCTGCAGGAGTAGAGACTTCTCATGAAACAGCCTCAGTTATGTGGTTAAAAAAATAAGGTGTTCATTCAAAGTGTCTGAAAACAAGACTGGCACATACCAACTTATATGATGCTTTCTTTGCCCCCATGAAACATCTGTGGAGGAGAGCAATGGACTGGACATCTCCCCAGGGGCAGCATGGGGTGGGCAAAAGAGCTTTGGACTTCATCAGGTTTGCCTTGAATCTCAGTTCTCTCACTTACTTGTGCAATTTCCATTACCATTCTCTATTTCAGATCTCTCATCTGTTAAATAGGAATTATAGTACCTAGCATTGTGGGCTTCCAAGACAAATTATGTGGGAGGAATTGTGCAATGCACCTGACACATGCCAAGTATTAGTTCTGGTACTCAGTGAGCCCAAAAGGAACGTTAGTTTCCATTACCCTTCACTTCGGTAGCTCAACCAAACTTGTGGTCATAATTTTCTGGACCAAAAATTTGATTTGTTTATGTACCCAATATTGTATTATGCTAGGCTGTGGTAACAAAGAGACAAAATTTCAGTGGCTTAACACAATCAAAATGTATTTCTTGCTCACTTAACAGTCCTGAGTGTGTGTTGGCAGGCTCACTCTCCTCCATACTGATAGAGGCTTGAAATATTTACTTTGTGGCTTCCAAGGTTACCCTAGGTGTCAACATCTCAGTAGGCTGGAAGAGAGAATGAGCATGGAGAAGCAAATGTGGGAAGTTGATGTGGGTCAGGGCTGCAGGCGGAGCCATCACTGTGCTCACAGCCCCTGGGAGAGAACTCTGACATGTGGTCACACCTAATGTAAGTGAGATTAGGAAACCTCATCTAGCTGTATGCTAAAAGGGAGAAAGGATTTTTGTGGACAGTTTTCTATCCTGACTATCAATTAAGAGCAAACTGTGTTCCCCTTAGAGCTTTTACCTCCAACCAGGCACATAGAGAAAGATGAGATAGACTTGCCCTGGGAGAATCTAGAGGCGCAAAGGTAGATTTGATCTGAGCCTTGAATTTTAAAAGAAAGTACTAAACTATGGTTCTAATTATGCTGTTAAACAACATTTATTTAACTTTTACTAGACATCACACGCTGGGGATACAAAGACAGAAAAAGAGATAAGTGATGTGAGCTGGAAGGATCAGAAAATAATGATAGGTTAGCTAGAAAAGTATGCAGAAATCCAACTATTTTATTAAATCATGGTTAACAACAAATGAAACAAGACTTGTCTAACAAATTTTCCATCAGCAAACACTGCTATGTGTAAAAATATCATCTATGTTGTTTTTTCACACCTCAGCATTTAGTAGAACTGCCTAAAAGATTGTACATTGGATGTTAAATCTAAGTTAATTCTTTTCTTACTCTTGAAAGGAGCACTTTGTAGTGAAAGCAGTTATTAACAAGCTTTGCTTTCAACCAGCTAAAAATTTTTAATATATTTCTCTAGACTGTTGTCTGCCACACTCTATTGTCCTAATTATATTGTTTTCTGCCTTGTATTTATGTCTGAGACAGTAACTTTTTGAAAAAAATTCAAAGACCCTACCGTTGAAAGAAAGAAAGAAAGAAAGGAAGAAAGGAAGGAAGGAAGAAAGGGAGGGAGGGAGGGAGGGAGGGAGGGAGGAAGGAAGGAAGAAAGAGAGAGAGAGAGAAAGAAAGAAAGAAAGAAAGAAAGAAAGAAAGAAAGAAAGAAAGAAAGAAAGAAAGAAAGAAAGAAAGAGAAAAGAAAGAAAGAAAGAAAGAAAGAAAGAAAGAAAGAAAGAAAGAAA
>NW_021703774.1:134048311-134205920 GCF_005190385.1 Monodon monoceros | reverse complement strand
AAAGAAAGAAAGAAAGAAAGAAAGAAAGAAAGAAAGAAAGAAAGAAAGAAAAGGAAAGTTGAGCAGGACTGGGAGCAAGAATGAAGAAAAGGAAATACTTTGTCTTAACATAACTCTATGGGGCTTCCCTGGTGGCGCAGTGGTTGAGAGTCCGCCACCAATGCAGGGGACAGGGGTTCGTGCCCCGGTCCAGGAAGATCACACATGCCGCGGAGCGGCTGGGCCCGTGAGCCATGGCCGCTGAGCCTGCGTGTCCGAAGCCTGTGTTCCACGACGGGAGAGGCCACAACAGTGAGAGGCCCGTGTAACCAAAAAAAAAAAAAAAAAGACAACTCTATGAAGTAGGTTTATCATCACCCATTTCATAGGAAAAGAATTTAATGATGATGAGCATAGTGATAGCAGACTCTTACTTAGTGCTAACTATACACTGAGCACACTTCTAAGTGGTATACGTGTGGATATATTTATATAAATGTATATATAATAAATAAGTGATAAAAATAAATATATCTCTACACATATGTATATATATACTTATCACCTATTTATTGTACATAGATACATATTAAATGTATATATTTAATATATTTTATTGTTACCTTTATTCATTATTAATACATCTTATTTAATCCTTGCAACAAGCAATGGGAGAGGTGCTATTGTTACCCCCATCCTAAGTATGGGGAATCTGAGACTGAGCGAGCTCAGTAACATGTTCAAAGTCACAGAGCCCACTGGCAGTTGGGATTTGAAACCAGACACTCTGGTCCATGCTCTAATCATCATGCATACTGCCTCAAAGAGATCAAAATAGTTAAGTACATTCCCGAGGTTCCACTGTGAGACAGTAGCAGATACAGGACTGAATTCTGGTGTGTCTGGCTATGAAGCACCATTTTCTTTTCTGCTCCACACTGTCTGTCAGTAGGATCAAGGGATGAAGTGAAGCTGGGAAAGGATATTTTCAGTGAGGGGTCAACACAAGCAATCACCAAAAGAAGGCAGAAAACATCCTGAGAACAAACACCCTTGCATTTTCTGACCACCAGTGCCTAAATGCTAGTAGCTAATTTTGCAACTCAGGGGAAATTCTTCCTTCTTACACAGGTCACAACACCTGGTCCAAGATATATACATACCACCAACGTGTTTGTTCATGTGGAGAGAGGCTCTTCTCAAGTCAGGGCCTGAGTTGTCATGGCAACAAGGAAAGCCTTGAGAAACACCAAGAGGCCAAGAAAGGGGTGACTGGTTGTGAAAGCAAGCAGCCCAGAGCAATCCTGGTACCGCCGTGGACCCCAAGAACATCTGAGCCAGAAGGGGTCCTACATCACACCTATACATGAAGGAACGGAGCTTCAGGAAAGTGCCAGGTACTGTGCTAAATGCTTTAACTAGGTTATATCATTAATTTCTAAAAAAAAAAAAAAAAAAGAGTCCCCAAGAGTAAGATATGATCCTCATTTTCAGGTGAGGAAACTGAGGTCCAGATATAGGATGCAACTTGCTTAAGGTGGATCTATGATTCAAGCCTAGAACTAATTCCAGGGCCTTGGTTCTTAGCTGCAAAGCCATATTCCCTAAGGGCTGTAACTTACCCAACAAGCACACAGCTATCCAAATGACAGATCCAGAACAAGTCCTGTCCCCTCTGTCCTCCAAGGACCTTTGATTTCCCCAGCTATCAAATAGCAAGACGATCACCCACCTAGAGATCAGCTATGTATTTCATCAGCACCTCTTAACATTCTGCCCTCCATTGCCCTGGAATGGATCTTTTTCAAGCTTCCCTTCCACAGCTCGACAAATAAGCAAACAAAAATAAAAAGCTTTGCTTTCCATGAAAAGGCAGTGTAAACATCTGGCAGGTTTCCTGGGTCTCAGCTTCCTCTGGCTGGATCTAAGTGCACAACGTAAGTGTATTTGGGTTTCAACAGAAGAGGCCTTGCTAGACATTACTCACCCTGCTGCAAAAGTAAACCAGCCCAAAAACTTAGTGAAGGAAATATAAGTGCTCTTGTTTGTTGACCAAAAACTAAACAAACCATTTGAGGTTTGGGGTTCAAAAATCTTTCAAAAATGCAATTTCCACATATTCAGTTGGGATATGGGTGAGTATATGTGGGTGTTTACTTAAATCTTGTTTGGAAGAAGATAGAGAAGAAATATAAATACGTGCAAATAACTTAAATCAATCCAAGGAGAAAACCATTCTTTTTTCAGTGTTATGAAATGGGCCAAACTGGATCTCAAATATGGACCAGCCTTTGACAAAACCATCCAGTTGGTTAAGCTTTCTCGACCATCTGGGTAACTTGGCGAATCACTTAGGCTCTCTGGAATTTAATTCCTCATCTGTAAAATGAGGATAATATTAGCATAGTGTCAAATCGGCTGTGATAAGGATGGATTTAGAAAATGACATGAAAGCCTTATAAACTGTAGAGTCCTGTGCCTAGGTGAGAGGTTGTGTGTACTCCTGTCTCCTCTGGCAGGCACAGGTCCCATTGTGGCACCCTCTCCTCCATGACCCACCACCCAAGCTGGCCTCATACTGATCCTTGACTACTCAAGGGCCCCAGGAAGACCTCTTCTCCATAGACCTCCCCTCCCCCTACAAATGCCAGAAATGTTGCAATATATAGGTGTCAGGTGAATTTGGTTGTGGATGGGAGGAAAAAGAAAACTGATATCTCTAGATTCAAGAAAGTATAAATTAATTAGCCACTCATAGTCACAGTACTAACTAGGTTTTCCTCCCCCCAAGAGGGAAAGCAGGAGAGGAAGGCCTTTCTAAGTAGCAGAGCAGAACATTCATCTTTCTGGAGGGCATGGAAAGAGGAAATGTGTAGCAGACAGGTGTAAATGGATAGCACAGGTAGCATGGGCAAGGGGGAGGAGTAGTGTAAGCAAGACTGAGAGAGACTTGATCAGCACTGGGTTTTCTAATAGCAGCCACCTGAACCCATGCCTCAAGAAGCATTACCTAATAAATACTTAAATACATAAATGAATGAATAACTTTAAATGAAACAATATAAGAAAAGTTCTGCTCTAGTAAACTGATCCAGAATGTTCTAATCCAAAAATGAGGGAGGAGTTTATTTTAGTTTCAGCTAGCCTATCAGTTTTATGTTTTATGGCTTTATTTGATTTTATTTTGATTTGCATATGAGGGAGGGACATCATAGTCCTTTCAGTGCTTCAGATATCTAGTGACCCTGATCCTGATCCAGGAGGCACTGGGATACTGAGTGTCAACAAGAGCTCCTAAGAGAACATCAAATCACACCCCTACAGTCCTACTGCGTGATATGCCAACAGCAGAGAGGCACTGATTGTAAGAAATGGCATGCTTTAGCGGGAACATGGGGCAAACAGCAGTGGGGACCCTGTAGAAGGGACCAATATTCAAGTCATGAGGACAGACAGGGCTAGCGGATGAAGCACATTTCTGCGGAACACTAAGAACCAAAAGGAACAGGACAGAGGTTGATCTTAGGAGCCCAGGTTGGAGAAGGTAGCAGCTCCAGAAAGAACAGAATCAGCCAGAAGGTTGGCAAAAACACAGAAGGAAAGATATTCTGGATGCAGTACTGGCAAGAAACAGAAACAACAGTGTCAAGCTTGGCTGGGATTGTGGGTGGTATTTCCCCATCCCTCCATTAGGCCCTGAGTGGATGGAGAAACCCTGATTATCCATATCTCAGAGCCCTCTGATCAGGGAAACTGAGGCACTGTCCTGGTGTATGGGGGTCTTTTGTCATTAAACTTGAGGGGAGGAGGGAGTGGCAGTTACACAGAAAGGACCTAGAATAGGAAAGATCAGATAAATACACACCAGTTAAAAAACAGTGGCAGAGAATAAAAGAGTAGGAGACAAGGCCAAATAGATGTTGGAATGGATAGGAGAAAGAAGCCAAAGGTAAGGACAAAATAAGAGGTTTCACGATCCTTTTTCAAGGACACATGCTATTTAGTGTGGGTTAGACTAGTTTTAATGCCCAGGTCAGTGTGAATACCAAGCAAATATTGTGATAAAAGCAAGCCCAGACCACCCAAGCGTGGCCTGCCACCTGATATCATTGCTGAAATTCTCTAAGAGGCAACCACATGTGGATCTGACATCTGAGATGGGGAATGGAGATGGGAGTAGATGATAGATGATTAAAAAAAAAAAAGTGTTGTTTTAACAGGTAGAGCAAGAATTCCTCCAAGGGAGAATCTTTCTTTGTTTATTAAAAATTTTTAAAGCAGCTAGAAATGAAAGTACCATTCTAGGGAATGCATAAGCAGAAGCTAAGGCATGAAAAGAGAGAAATAATGTACACTGCATCCAAAATTAATAGGAGTTTGGGGTATAGGAAAGAGAGAAAATTACTAAAAAGGAGGGGAAATGGAGAGAAATTAGTTAGTGAAATGGCATGAGACTAGGCCGCTGTACAGAATGAAGAGAACAGTGGAAACTCCCCAATGCCAAGGTTGCCAAAAAACATTCAAGAACAATGAGACCTTGTGTCAGTTAGATATTGCTGCATAACAAGTGATTCCAAAACACAAAACAACAAGTAATTATTAACCCACATCTGTGAGTTAGCTGAAAGTCTAGGCTGAGTGTGGCTCCAGGCCATGTGTTTGTTTCAGGCAATAGCAGAATTACAATAACAGAATTACAAGGGCCAGATCCCTTCTCACAAGTATATTTCAAGCCTCTGCTCATGTTACCTCTGATAACATTCTGTTGGCTGAAGCAAGTCACATGACCAAGCCTATTATCAATGGAGTAGAGAGGTAAACTCCTCTGATGGAGGAGGAGGTAGTAGTAGGAAGTAGATATTTTCTAAACAATGATCTAATCTACTAAAAGCCTCACGCTTAATTTGAAATTGTTTTCACTGCTGCAGTATTAATTCCTTCTTAGAACCCTCTGCTAATCTTCAATAAATGTCCCACAAATTCAAATTGTTTGAGCTGATTTTGTACAGAAATCAAGGCAAAGGAGCAATATGATGTAGAACAGAGAATGTACATGGAAATAGTGAGGTGATTCATAAGAGAAAAAAACAGTGTCAAAGATGGTCACAATCACCTAAGCCTCCTGAAAGTTAGAGGCATCTTGAGAAAGGCAGGGAAGTAAGGATTGGAACCAATCTTCTTTACATCTGGAGAGCTCAACTGTCAACTATGTTACCTAAGAGGTTACTAATGGCATCAGTGAATGAGGCTAGATGGCAATTCATTGCTGGCAGGAAGCTACGGCTGGACAGGAAAAACTATAGAAGCCTTGGGGCTCATTCTGAAGAGCTGGGGGGAAAGCACCAACTTGGTCAAGACAGGAAAAAGAGAGGGACCCAAAGTTTCTCAAGTACAGGGTAAGGTGTTTTTCTTCAGAATAAGATTAAAAGACCAAGTCTTTAGAAATGAAATATACAGTCATTGCAGAACTATTAAGTAGGCTAACTTGAAGCTTAATTAGGGCACTTCAAATCACCCCTGAAATGGACAACATTGAGTATTGACCTTCACAAAGATAGAGTAGGCTTGAATGACCATGTTGAAAACTTGCTCAATATCAGGAACTGGATACACTACTTTATTATCTGATTTAATTCTCACAAGACCTCTTCTCCCCAAAGTTAGGAATGATTATTCCCACTTCATGGACAAGGGAATAGGATCAGAGTGGCTGGCTTTTTTCTAATGGAAAGGCCAGGTTAAACATGCAAGATGGTAGTGAAGCCACTCAGCTGTAGCCAGAAGAGGAACATGGGAGAAGAGGAGTCCATGGATTGCCACATACAGGACCTTTGTTGGGTGGATTTATGAGGATTCTCTTCATGCTATTAGAGTTTGAAAGGAAAGAAAAAGCCTAGATGAGCTTTTATGATTATGAGTCATGTGACATTCTACATCCTCAAAGCCTTTACAGTTGCAAAGCAGATAAAGTCTGATCCTTTGGCCTGAATGAAGAAAACATATCTCAAGTTATGCATTAAACTCACCCTCCATCCATCTTGACAGATTCCTCATCTACTCTATCTCCACAGCCAGAAAAGGAAAAAAGAGCTGGGGCAGGGGATAGCTCTAACATTTAATAAATGCTCTTTTGTGCCATCTGTGTATAAGTCCATAGATTTTAAAATGCCAAATGATAAAGATTATATGATCACCTCTATAGCATGATGCTACTATGGGCTGGTAAATTTAGGAAGAAAGGTAAAGTCACATAAAAATTATTTTGTTGGCTTTTAACACACTTACCTATGCTTAGGATCCCTAGATAACCATCTTCCATAAGTTAAATGAACATTTGTTGACACCAAAAAAAAAAAATCAAATAAACCCTCAAAATGGTCCTAACTACTTGATTATCCAGTCTTTGTTTGCCTTCAATATGGCCTGTAATTAATGCAGTTAATGATGACATATAGAAATATTTTAAAAAAGACAACTTTCTCAATATTATGAAATAGCATCTTTCTGTCCATACAGCTGGAGCTCAAGCTTCATGGCCCTTCTCATAAGTTTGTTTCAAAATTGCCTGGAGAAAGCCAGTAACTGAACATTTTTAGAGAAGGTGAGTTGTGCAATTTGCTTTTACATTCACTACACACTGTCCATTTGCCTTTTGGAAGTCTTCAGATATGCATCCAAATTTCTGTGGCAAATCTTTCCTGGTCTCAGTTTTCAGAGCACCTTGAAATAAGTTCAGTAGTCCATAACACTGAGGCTTCATAGGTGCCAAAAACTGTCTGCAGCTAAAACAAACAAATAAATGAGCAAAAACAATTTATGGGATTTTTGTTAAGAAGAATTGCTCCCAAAAAGCAGAACATACGTTCCTCCTTTACCATGATTCTCCTTAATGTGTTCTCTCTCCTGCTTTCCTTAGAGAACTCATTTGATGTCGTTTATCAAGATAACAGGAAAAGCTCAGAAGGGAGATCATATTCAAACTTGTTGAAGATGAAATGCATTTCTCCAACAAGACTTCCATTTTTTATCCTGGATTCCTTCTCATTGCTCAAGTGCCAATAGCATTGGTAGCTGACTGCTTGTGTGTTTCAGAGTCTAACAGAAACTGTTTTTATGGCAGTAGTTTGGTCTTGTCCTGATCTGTTACTTGCCAAGAGCTATTCACGGAGACTTATCAAGCTTAACTTCAAGAAAAATGCCTGCCTAGTAAAAGAATATTATTAGGGATGTTATCAAGGCAAAGATCTAAGAATTCTTTATTCCACTTTACCATTCACTTGGTAATGCTCATATTAATGAAGAAATAAAATTATAGGTATTCAATGCTTTCCTCCCTTGGACAAGTACTTTGCTTTATACATGTCAAATATCTCAATGGATAAATACCATGTCCACTTGTAAATGTATGTTTTTAGCCCCACTTTTTAGAGGCTTCTTGGACTTTGCTAACTCAGGAATATAATGCCAGCCTTCCTCTCCTCTACCGAGTATCTAAGTTCTCCTCTCTCCTTCCTCTGTACCACTAGACCCTGTACTACCAGACGGCACAAGGAGGAGAGCTTAGGTTGAACTTGTATGTAACTGAAAGTCTGTGAGTTTGATATATTAAAGAACTGGGGTGAGAGTTTTGGGCTAGTGATTAGTGAAGAGCCCCCTCCTTCCTTTCTGCATTGCAGTGTTTGATACAAAAGCATCATGTTAATTGTGAGTCTGTATCAGAATTTCTACTACACCAACCTTCTACCAGGCAGAAATCAGATGTCGCTAGTTTCCTTGCTCCATCCCTCCCATTTGCTCTTCATTCATTCATTATTAGTTTGGAAAACCTAGCACAGATTCACCAAATGGGACAAAATATGTGAAAGCAAAGACATAGAAGAGTCTCGACCAAACCATGTTTAATTTAACCACCCCCAAATCACCTTCACAGCAGACCACAATATGAGAAATTTGATTTGTTTGTTTGTCTTTGTTTTCCTATCAAGAAGCCTATGTGATTGATCAGGTTTCACTAAGAAAGTCTATCTTCTTAGAGTCTAAATTCCCTGGTGCCCTAAATTGTCCTTTGCTTTATCTCTCAATTTTATTTTTAAAAGGAAACACTTCTACAAGACCACAGGGCTTTGACACTGCAATGGATTAGAGGGTGAAGGAACCCATAGGCTGAGACCATGTTTTTGAAACAGGATGGAGGATGGTGATGGGGTTGGGTAATGGAAGCTATTTATTTACCACCAGCTGCCTCCAGCTGTGACACCCTGCTAGGTTATGGAATAAAGCACAGTAAATAAACACCCTGAGGAGACACGCTGAAGTACAGCACACATGGAAATCCATCTACTCACAAATCCTGGAAAAATATGTACTCAGTGATCGAGCCTGTCCAAAATAAACCATCCCAAGCCAACGATTTGGAATGATTTCCATGTTGCTACCCGAGATCATTCTCAGGTCACTCTGACCAGTGACTCTGTCCTTCACCTCTCCTTACAGGGCTGACTCCTATTCATCCTTCAAGACTCAGCAAAGGCATCACCTCCTTGAGGACGTCCTCCCACCAAGTTGCTTCCTCAGAACTTCCACAGACCCCAGGGTTCTCCCATTACATCCATCACGTTATACTGAAGTGATGTACATGGTCTCTGTATCTCCCACTAGACTGTAGGAATCATTGGAGTCATGGACCACATTCTAATCATCTTCATATCCCTGGGACTTAGTACAATAGCTGTTTGTAGCTGTTCAGAAAACGTTTAGCTGAGTGCGTCCTCCTTGGAAGCTTCATAATTTGTTAGTCCTTAATTAAAAAAAAAAAGGAAAAATGCTGGAAGGGATCCTAAGCATTAGCTGGAGTCCATGGACCAAAGACACAAAATGCCACTAACTTTATCCTGCCCATTGATTGTACCCAGTTTCTGCCTTCTCTATTCTTCCTTTTATCTCCCCTCCACCTGGGTCCCCTGAAGAAAATGTAAATAACTCGGCAGTCCATAGTCACCCACCACTTTATTTTACAAATGAGTAAACTGAGTCTCCGGACAGCCTAACTCCCATTTCCACCTTTAGTTCTCCTTCTCTCTGCCGATTTAATTCTTTTTTTATTTTTTATTTTTATTTATTTATTTATTTATTTTATTTTTTTGCGGTACACGGGCCTCTCACTGTTGTGGCCTCTCCCGTTGCGGAGCACAGGCTCCAGACACACAGGCTCAGTGGCCATGGCTCACGGGCCCTGCCGCTCCGTGGCATGTGGGACCTTCCCTGACCGGGGCACGAACCCGTGTCCCCTGCATCGGCAGGTGGACTCTCAGCCACTGCGCCATCAGGGAAGCCCTGCCCATTTAATTCTTACCTCTATGAGAGCTCACACTTAATCATCCCTCCATGGAGAACTCACCCCACCTTTCACTCCATCCCACACACAATGAGGAATGTGGATCTAGATCTTGATATTCTAAGATGTTGTGTTGGCCCACCCTCCTAATGGATAAAGCTCTCAGAGGTTCAAATGTAGAGTGAATATAATTCTGACACTTTCTGGATTATATCTCTTCTCTTGTGGCTTGTAAATCAGGTTAAAAGAGAACTGCCCCTCACACCCCACTCTGAAGTGACTGAAATAAATTATAGGGAATACATACTTTCCAGTAATAATAAAAGATTAGCAATAATGTCACCTTTGTTAAACACCTACTAAGCACTCTGCATTTTGCTGGATGCTTTGCATCCATGGTCTCATTTCATTACCATAAAAACTCTACAAGGCAGATACTATCCCTATTTTATAGATGAGAAATCTGAGGCTCAAAGGGGTTAAATAGCATGCCCCAAATTCAAAACTGGCTTACTGGTTCCAAAGCACACATTTTCTCTATCACTCAATAGTGAAGACATTTAAGTGAAGAGAAAGCCTGTTTTGATGCAGCATCTAATTTCTGTAACCCTTTCTAGAAGCTATCTTGTTTCCTCCTCTGCCCCTCTAAAAATGTGTCTAGGAAAAGCTGGTTACAGAAAAGGTAAAGTGCCCCAAACCACAGAAACCACAGAGCTGAAGCCAGGGATCAAAAAACAGGAGCTTGTTCAAGAAATAGAACCCAGTAAGATGGGAAGAAATTGCAAGGACAGTCACTCCAGCTCATTCTACGAACCCAGAGAGCATGGTTCCCTCCTAGTTGTAAAGCTTTGAATGGGCTTCTTCCCAGCACTTCAGCTCTTGCCCAACAGCATCTGAAAAGCACCACTAAACACCTGCCATAGTGCTCTCATCGGACCTTGAAGGATTGCCCTGCGGGCTCTACAATTGTTATTGAAACTGTGGAAACTCTGAAACTTCCTGGAAATTGCAGGTTCAGCCATAATGAAGTGATCACTTTAGCCAAACCAAATTAATTTCCCAAATAGTATTCCCACTAACCCCAAACAGTATTCCCGCTAACCCGAAACTCTCCAGACTTTAAAGTAGAGAATAATAAAGGCCCTACAAGGCCACTTTGTTCTTTCCCAAACATTTTCTTTTCCTGAAGTCCAAATTCATGGTCAATTTTTATTCTTTGATTTTACTTTTTCAAAGACATAGTTTAGAATCAAATTGCTGGTTGATTCTGAAGCCAGAAGTCAGAGTTCAACAATGATTCAGCAAACAGAGTTATTCCAAGAACTTGATGCAAAGAGTATTGTGCCAGGTGACTTCTTAAACATTTATCCTCATAACAGCCTTATTGGGTACAATTATATCTCCACATTGTGAGTGACAGATCAAGTACACTGCCCAATGTCACTGAAGGGAATGAGCAGAATTCGAATCCAGGTTTTGTTTTTTTGTTTTTTTTGGTGGAGTGTTTTTTTGTTTGTCTTTATTTTTTTTTTACTCATTTTACTATTTCATAGCACTCAACCCACATAAGGAAGCAGCGCTACAAAACAATGGGTAGTTGCAGGAAGTAGCAAGAGGCACATCATGGGCATTGAGACATGAGACTGCTGAGGATGTGTGATTCAGTGCACTTTAAAGAAGAAATTTCTGGTAAATAACAGAAGAGGGGTCTGGACAGGAAGTCAGGGCCGGATCATTGAAAGCCATATTAAGGCACTTGGGCACTAGGCAATGTGGTAGGTTTGAATAGCTTTAAGTAATTAATTCATCATTCTTTCAACAAATATTTTATGTAGTACCAACTATGTGGTAAGCCCTGGGGACAAAACTGTAAACAGAACAGATGTTTCCTGTCCTCACTGGATACACAGTCCAACAGAGACGATGGGTCATTTCCACACAGAGTGGAAAGTACTCTGATAGGGGAAGAATAGGGTGTTAGAGAAGTACTAGAAGACGAATGACGAGAAGGCTTCCCAGGGGAAATGATGCCTAAGTCAAGACTCGATGGAGGGGAAGTCTGGGGAAGGAGGTCGTCAAGGAGATTGTTAGAGTCAGTGGAAAGAGCATGAGCAAGGCTAGAGGTGAGAGAAAGGACACACGTTAGAATAACTGAAAGATGGTCGAGTGGCTGGTGAGCAAGGCTAGAGATGAGGCTGGAAGGGGCAAGAATAAGAAGCCAGGGAGTACTATGAGTAATTCTTGTTTTAGAATTACCAAATCTGCATGTGGTGACAGCTGGACACATAAAGCCATTCAAAATAGATTCAAGACTCTCCGTCTTCAAAAACACCATGACGGCATGGTTCAAAAAACTGATGGGACCTCAGGAAGCAAATTTTGTCACCTCTTCCAACCAGTATGCTTTCAGCTTCAAGCAACCGAAATGCAAACTGGCTTAAATAATAAGGAAATGCAATATTTACATAAAAGTCTAAGGAGAGGGAGAGCATAGTACAATCAGAGGCTCAGTGATATAATTGGGAACTTTTTTTTTTTATGTCTCCAGTCAGCCATCCCCAACATCGGCCTCATTCTAAACCAGGTCCCCCTCCCCTTGAAATTATAAAATGGATGCCAATAGCGATTGGGGCTCTATATGTATTTGTTATCATCTATCAGGAGAGAGAGGGAAAATCCTTTTCCTCAAGTGGAACCTAAGTCCCTTCCTTTGTCTGATTATACCCACAAATCACTCCTGGGTCACTGGTTATGGGGGAATGTCATGTGTTTATTGGTTTAGATTAATCAAGATCTACCTTTGAAACTGGGAATGGTGTCAACTTTCCCTGTATCTCGTGGCAGTGGAGGATACTGATACATGAAAAAAAAAAAAATGATTGTGTTAGAAATGAAGAAGTTGAAGAATGGGAGCAGAGTCTATTATACTCCACTTACAAATTCGGTACCTTTGTTTTTGAACGAGTGAACACGGCCCTGATACCTTGTGTGCTCTGCTGGAGCAGAGAGGCCTCAGGTCAATCCCCCACCAATTATGCATTCAACAGCAACAACAGCAAAATGGTAACTCTTAGCCCCTAACCTGGTAACTTTAATTATATGGAAGTGATTGTGTGCCTAAAAACCCACACACTGGACATAAGCAATTCTAGATAAAATACAAGTTTTTTAAACTGGTCTTCATATTCACATATAGTTTTAAAAAGGATACTACCTAGGCCAAGACCTTTTTCTTTTTCCTTCATAGAATAATGCTGAGGATCAATTTCTCTAGCTTAACATCACCAGCCTTGGCAGCAGCTCCTATTTGGAGTATAAATGATGTCATCCGGTTGGCCTTTTCCCATCACAAACAGTAAATCTCTGAATCTGGAGAGATCTTTTATTTGGTTACACATATTGTACAGCATCAAGGGGTTAGAACCCATGTGCTGGAGATTATTAAAATCATCTGGAGGAGAATGGCTTATTATTGGAAAGCTCAGAACTTACAACCCTTTCATGCCTGGTATCTCCATCAACTCTTCTTTTGCTTCTGCCTTTTCAAAGCAACAATTACAGCCTGTGGGCTCATGATCCTTTGCAGACTAAAGTTTTGCTGGAGCATTATGTTTCTTCTCTAGAAAAAGATACCCCTAACATAAAGATAGAGAAAGGAAGACAGGATTAAAAGTCAGAAAACCAACCTCAGCTTGGCAACATGGCAAATATATAGCTTTGGGCAAGCAACAAACTCTCTTAGCTTAAGTTCCTCAGCGGTAAAATAGAGATGATGACAACCAGCTTCATAGCACTCTTTGAGAGGAACAGCAAACAATTACTGAATACTTGATTATCACTTTATAATTTGCTAAAATCTTTCAAGTACTTAGCATTAGACTTATCCGGTACAGGGAAGACACTCCATAGATGTTTGTTGAATGACTTGTAACTAGGTGGTAATGTGGTTCGATGGATTCTGAGTCATCAAGTCATTTCACATCTCTGAACTTAGTTTTATCCAGTTATATTGTGCATTCAATTTTAACCTTCCTTTTAGAGTTGTTGTCTAAAAGAATAAACAAAATAACATACATGAAGCATTCACACTGTGTCTGACACACCAGTGTGCTTGAGAAATAGAGGTTCCCTTTTCTCCAATCCCTTCCTCTCTCATGTTCCTCATTCCACAGAACTGGTAATAACACTAACATCCTACTTATTAAAGGGCAGAGCTGTGGAGCAGAAAGTATAGCAAGGCCAGTCTTTGGTCTTGGCTTCCCAACTTCCCAGCTGTGTGAACTTTTGCAATCTCCTCAGGGTCTCTGTTCTCCCACCTGAAAATGAAGGAGCTGGCTGAAGTTCTTATGTTCTAACTCTGTAGTTCTCAAACTTTTAAAATTTATGGATCAAACAAAAAAACAATCACAAACCAGAAGCCTAACATAGAATGGTCAAGTTTTTGATTTGATAAATAGATCCTTTTCAGAGAATTGCCACTTACCATTACAATCATTTCAAATAAAAGGGTAGAGAACATCAGAAAAGAAGGAAGAGCAGAATTTCAGGATACAAGGCATTTCTTTAAATGGAATGAATTAACTTTATAAAAAATTGCTGAGTTATCTCATTGTCCTCATTTTTCTGTCATTTTCCCACAGACTGGTGAAAATTTGTCAGGAACAGCAAGAACCTTTAGGGTAGCATCGGGGAACCACTGGTCTGTATCACCTGGAAGGTTTCTTCTAGCATGAATATCCTGTGATTCTCTCATGATTCCACCATGGTGAGAAGCTATTGTGCTAAAACAATAGTTTATTTGGGTAAAATTAATCCAGAGAAGAAATAAATCCAATAACCTATTTTGTGGAGCTGAATCATTCTGAGTCTAAATAGAGAGTTTAATTTAGTCAAAACATTATAAGATGTTATATGTGTATCCACAAATGAAAATGCCCCACAGGTCCTCAAGACACTTCCATGTCCCTAAGGCTAATCCTTCTGACTCAGGCTTCCTTCTCCACTGACTGCAAAATGATGAAGAACACACTTGCACCCACCTGTATTAAAACAGGAGAGAGAGGTGAGCAGACCAAAGATACCTAAAGCATTCCAACCTCAGGCACCACATGTCCACCCTGAGGTCAGCTTTTCTAACACCTTTCATTCTCTTATCTCAGGCCAAAAAAGATCTCTGAGCTCTACCATGATGCTCTCAAATCCCCTGCACCAATACTACAGTATTTTACGACTGAGAGTCTAAATAGAGACTGGCTCATTCATAGTCAGCACTCAGTAGGTTATCTGGTTTTGACTGAATTAGAAATAGACAAGCAGAAGAGAGGGAGGAGAAACTTATTCAGACGGTTCTGTGGTTGAGGCTATGCTTCACCTCCCACAAGGAGAGAAAATCAAAACAAACACACAAACGGAACTGACTCTACTGCTACTTAGAACAATAGTAGGTTTTTATAACTTTGATTCTAAGTCATCAAGGAAAGTTGAAACTTTAGTCTATAACCTTTTGATGTCGGTTACAGACTTTAGCCAAATTAGTTGAAATAGATGCTCAGAGAGGCACACCTCAGCTCTCAGGTAGGTGGATGCTAATTCTCCTATGATCCCAGATAAATGAAGTAGTAACAGCAAATAGGAACAAACAACCATGACTGGCTGTTGTATTATACCTTGCCTCTTATGAAGTGCTCTTTACAGCCATTTTCTCATTTACTATTCAGATCAACCTTGTGAAGGAGAAATGGTAATTATTAGTATCCACTCATTTCTCCACATGAGGAAACTGATAAACTCAGTGTGGTTAAGTAGCCTGCCTGAGACAGTAGAGTTAGTAAGTGGCAGGCTATGCAAACCCAGGGCTTCTGACTCTAAGCCCAGTGCTTTTCCCACCCTCTGCTCCTCTCTCATCCTTATAGCTATAACACTAAGAGTCCAAAGGAACTTCCTTCTGGTTCTCAAGCCCATGATAAATGCCACTTGCCCTGGGGAGGAAAATAAAGTCCATGCTCTTTGCTGGCCTATGTGCTAAGTCATTGGCGCCCAGAAATAACCTCCTGGAGACTACAGGCCTTGTATTTACCGCAAAGCAGTGGGTAAATAACTAGTTGGTGTTTTAGTGTTTTGTGGTCACTTAATCTGTTGTGTTCCTTCCCAAGACTCTGAAGGTTTCCTTTTTCAGTTAATTTTTATTTACGTTTGTGAGGTCTGTGTTGTTTGGGGTTTGGTTCATTGGATGTTTTTCTTGGAATGTGTTGCCATTGGCTTCAAGATGTTCCTGCTCTGCTATTTCATGGAATTTTCCCCAAGTGTGGATTGCTATGTATTTCTTCAGGGCAGTGAGCCAAGGCAGTGCTGGTATGTAATCTGTTTCTCTGGCCAGAGGACTTCTTGTCACCCATCCACATGGTGCTTGATTATATTTCTCCACTGATAATTCCCCTCCCCTCTGTCAATATGCAGCGACCTTGGAGTCCAGCCATCTTGTGTGTTGTGCGTTATTGGCTCTGGATAAGACGAGCCCAGTTGCTTCTGATAGAGATTGTGTCAACTGATTCTCTTAGTTTGTCCTATCAGCCCAGAGTTGGAGAAGGACATACGTGCCAAATGTTATGAAAAGAGTAGAGAAGGCTCATAGGGTTAATGCTATAGACAAAGCCAGTGTGTGATTGAAAAGGTCCAGCCCTCCGCACAGCTCTGTGCCCCAGGAGGAGACAGATCCAGGAATGCCAGGTGCATTGCAAGCACTACACGCTCCAATGACCCTCAGCAAGTCTTTCTTCCTTTGTCTTTGACAAGCCCATAAATGATGTGCCAGAGAAAAATACGAATTTGTTCCATATCAGAAAGTTTTGTCCTTTAGATATTTTCTTGTGGATAGAAAAAAAAATGAGAAAGTTCATGTAGTGTTTGGTCATTAAAATGGTATGTTTCTCTCAAGGATTTCAGCATAGTTAAGACAAAAATCACACATTGAGACAGAAAGTTGTCATGGATAAATCCTTTCTTCGGCTGTTTTATTTATTGTACTTCACTTCATTGTTTTGTTTATGTGCTCTGCACCCCTACTCTTTCCACAAAGAATTTCGGAGAGCTTACAAAAAATATGTCAATACAAAATAAAATATCGCTAAATCATTAGAAGAAGCAGAGTGAATGGATAATATTAAAGAAATGCGTGAGATTAGTGTTTAGAATTTTATAACAAATACCCTTGTAAAATTGTTAAAAGCAATTAACAAAAATGACTCCCAAAGCCTACTGTTTATCATCTAAATTGTGTGGTGGCTCTCTAATCTGTCGCCCGAATTGGATGCATTTAAGAATCTGCACCCAATTTAATCTTAACTGGGAGTTCCAGGAGGCCTACTTCAGTCTCCATGCCGACTTCTCATGCTCTGACACACTTCTAAAGGCCAATAGTTTTCTTATTTTCAAGGAGATAAAAGGAGAACTACTATTCATTAGGTATCTAATACATACTAGGCATTGTTGTAGTAACTTGACATTTACTAATTCATCACATTCTCTCAACCATTCTGTGAGATAGGAATTATCTCTTTTGGACAGGTGACATAACCAAAGCTGAGTAACTTGCCCAAGTTCACCCAACTATCAGGGATAAAAGCAAAATAAATACAGGAATGTTTGACCTCATAGCCAATGTTCTCATTTCATTAAGCGGTCCACCTGAAAGACAGGTAAAAAATTGTGGAATGTGCTTCCCCCAGTTGGCAAGTATTAAAATATTAAACAAAAATAGTTAATTCAAAGATTGCCCTCAAACTGTAGGTTGACAAGAAAATAACTACAAGTTAAAAGAGGATTACAATGTCTGGTGGTTAAGGTCAGCAGGAAGGAATATCTATGGTTATATATGGGCACTGGCACTACCATGCAAATATTCTCCAACCAACCCAGAGAGAACATACCTCAAGCTCTTCCAAATTAGAGGCCATAACAAAACAGAAAGAGTAAGAAGCTATGGTCCTGATACAGAAGGAGCAGCCCCACTAATCAGGGAGAGAATGGCTACTGGTATTTGTTGGGTTGGCAAAGTCACTTTTAAGAACAAAAGAGATAGGAAAAATAACACTGCCATTTGTAATAATAGCAGCCACTTACTGGTGCCTGTTATGTGCCAAGCACACTCTATGTTTTATTGCTAATCTTCATAATGAGTGTCTCTGTATGCTGTTGATTCTTGTCTCCTTTTTTCAAATGAAGAAACAGAGGCTCAGAGAAGTTTTGTAGATGGCTGCGGCAAGACCACCAATAAGGGGCAGAGCTACGTTCTCAGACATAAGCCTGTCTAACTCTGAAACCCACACACCCTCTACTGTGCTTTGCTTCTGCTCTTGTACCAGTCAGGTCAACCTAAAAGATGAAGGCAAACTGAATAACACTGATGCTTCAGATCAGATTCGGAAGGAACAGCTGCATGTGTTGCTGAGTCTTCTAGGCATCAGAGATGTCTACAGTAGCAGTAAACGTTGATGGCCTCTTGGTGGGCATGATGGGGTGGGTCATGCCTTCCAGCCCACTGCCAGGGAAAGGAAAGAGCCTTGAAGAGAGAGAGCTCTGAACTTTGAGGTTCTTATAAAGGGAGGGGCAGGTGTTTCCCACTTTCTTAATTTAGTGGCCCTTTCTTAAGCTTGGTGCACAAATAATTTTACCAAGCTATCTATAATGTAAAGAAAAATCTATATAATTAAGTCTCCTTTTCTATTGGTCTGCTTGGACTGCCATAACAAAATACCATGGGATTGGGTTGCTTAAATAATGGATATGTATTTTCTCACAGTTTTGGAGACTGGGAAACCCAAAATCAAGGTGCTGGCAAATTTGGTTCCTGGTGAGAGCTGTCTTCTGGCTTGTAGATGGCCTCCTCTCACTGTGTCCTCGCACGGCCTTTCCATGGTGCCTGGGTGGAGAGACAGTGAGCTCTCTGATGTGTCTTCCTGTAAGGACACCAATCCTTTTGAATCAGGACCCTAACCTTATGACTTCATTTAACCTTAATCTTTTCCTTAGAGGTCCCATCTCCAAATATAGCCACACTGGGGGTTAGGACGACAAAATATGAACTTGGGGGGATACAAGCATTCATTCCATAACATCCTTCTACTCTAGACCATCAGTGAGCCTATTCCCTTCTCCAAAGGCAATCACTGTTACCAGCGTCGGAGTATTCTGCCAAAAACCTTCTAGGTATAACATGTGCTTATTCAAATGAAGGGACACTATGTGCTGTGTTTAATCTTTTTTCTGCCTCCTATAAGTAGAAGATGAAGACTGTCCCATGTCTACACATATTCCTTTCTGCTTTGTTCTTTCTCATGATTGCATAGTATCCCATTAAATTACCATAATTAATTTAATCAATACCATACTTACACATACTAAGTTTATGTTCAGTATTTGACCATTACAAACAATGCTTTAGTGAACATCCTTGTTCAAATATGTCTGTAAATGTGTTAATAGAGTTAAATATCTAGAAGAGGAATATATAGATCAAAGTGTATATGCTTTTCAAAGTGGACAGATATTGCCAAATGGCCCTCCAAAAAGATTGCTGCAAATGACAGTTTAACATTAAAGTATAATTAACTCTTTCCAGAACTGCACTCTCCCATCATCCCCCAAACAAGCAATTCCCTCTGAGCCCACACACCCACTTGCTCTCATTTTCTACATGTTTACTTGGATGTAGTCACCAATTACATACTAAGCAGATGTCATCTGGACAAGAAGTCCTGGTCATTGTCAAAGAAAAGTGCGAACTGCCTTTAAATTACACTTGATGTCTAGTCCACAGTTGAGAAAAGCTCAACTTAGCTCTGTCAATTAGCAATGTCTCCCAAAATGTGGTGTATGGACCCTGGGAATGCTCAAGATTCTTTCAGGGAGTCTGTGAAATAAAAACTATTTTCATAATAATAGAAAGAAGTAATTGCTTTTTTCACGGTGCTGACACGGTGTTAACTGATGGTACAAAAGCCACAGTAAGTAAAACTGCTCAGGCTTTAGTAGGAGTCAAGACAGTGGCACTAAACTGTATTAGTAGTTGTATTCTTTAATACCACACACTCACAGTTTAAAAGCAAGAATAAAAATAAATGCCAGTTTCACTTAAAAGTCTTCTTGACGAAGCAGTAAAAATTATTATTACTTGTAAAAGGGACTGACAGAAAAACTCTGATTATTCAGACTTGGGAATATATCAGACTTTCTCAAAAATGTGTGAAAAGAACCTACCACTTCAAAGAAAAAAACTCATGGCATTTGTTGCCAATGATTAAATGCAAGCTTTCAAGCAAAAATTTAAATTTTGGAAAACTTGTGTTTGCCATCACGAGCTTGACAACATCCTAATACTCACAGATTTTCTGATGAGCTTGTGGTGATAGTAAGAAATGTGATTTTTTTTGATTTTGTATAATGAAGTGAGTCAACATTTTGAATATCTACATAACTCAGAAAACTGATATTTTCCATATGACCAGTACATGATGTTACAAAATTATTCATGGGCAAAACAATCCATTCAAAAAATAGACCAGTGGATTTCAATGTAGTAAAATGTGAAAAGCTCATTGACACGGTTTCAAATTTCACATTGCAACTATACTTTAAGAAATTAACACTTGTTAAGTTTTGGTGTAGTATCAAAGAAAACTATCCATGATTATCCGAGAAGGTTATTAAAATCAATCCTGCATCCAGCTACATATATGGATTTTCTTCATAACCTCAACACAGCAAAATATTGCACAGATTCTGACTGCAGAGCAGTTATGAGAATCCAGCTATCTTTTATTAAGTGAGACATTAAAGACAGTTGCAAAAATATAAAACAATGCCACACTTTTTTCTAATTATTTTTATTTTGGAAAATATATTTATTTCCCATTAAAAATGTAATGAATTTATTATTGTTAATTAAAAATAAATTAATATTCTTTATAATTGTACAGTTTTAGCTTCTAATATTCATAGATATATCCCACATAAATAAAAGTGGTTTGCATTCCTCAACGATTTTCAAGAGTGTAGTGGGTTCTTGTGACCAAAAAGTTTGAGGACCACTAGTCTGGGATCACTTAGCCAACACTGAGAGAGCGGAGGTAAGATTCTTCCAAACGAATTAATAAGCTACAAATACTGAAAGAATAAATAGAATATTTTTTTAAATGAATGAATGAGGAAAGGGGAAAAAGTGATGAAGTATTTGAATAACTATGTGAGGGAGTCATAGAGAGTATTGTCTGAAATTGACTGTGTGGAGGTAGAAAGCCAAAATATGAAAATAAAAGAACTGGATGATCACATAAGGTAGAGAGGCAGAAGATGATTTAATCAGCATCTACCAAGTGACAGGCACTTGAACACTTATCCACATCTCCCCACAATGGCTTGAGGATCCAGGTATCATCCTTCCCTTTTTCCACAAGAGTCACTGAGATTCAGAGAAGTTATATGACAAAGAGGACTTGTAACATAGCCGGGATATTGTCCCAGGTATGTCTGATTCCATGTTGTTCCTATCTGCTTCACTACACTATGCTACTTCCCAACTGGTCCCCCAATCCCTTCATACCCCTTATTTTACAGAAGAGGTGAGACTCAGAGTTAGGTGGTACATCACACTGAATGCCGGAGCTTCAGAGATGAATCACAGATACTTCCAGTGCTGGAAGATCTCACGGTCTTGTGGGGCACACCAATGGAAACAGAACACCAATGCAGTGTAAGTGATCAAGGTTTTGACAGCAAAAAGCACAAGGTGGTATGGGAATCTAGAAGAGGAATTTAACCCAGACTGGGCCTGATAACACACCACCTACATCAAATCTTAAAGAACTTAATAGAATTAACTAGTAGAGGAAGGAGACAAGGTAGAAGAAATAAAATGAGTGTTAGAGTGTGACTTCTTGGAGAAATGAAAATATTTCAGTATGACCAAAGGAGACTGGCCCCATGCAAGTTTGGCAACAGCCATTCACACCCTTCACTCCATACTTGGTCATTCTGAAATACCTTCAGTTCAGGTTTAAATATTTTAAATAACCCATGGAGCCATCCTCACTACCTTCTTGGACCTCTAAAGGTCTAGGGATCCCAGGCTGGCTAGGGATCAGTGGGTCAGATGCTGTAGTTTTCTGGGTTTGCACAAGAGAGATATCACCCCATATATTGCTACAGGTTGATTCACCCATTGCCTAGCCCACAGTTGGTGCCATATAAATGTTTAATGAAGGAGTGAATAGCACTCCTCAATTCTGCTTTTTTCTTTCTTCTAATATTTTTATTTTAGCTTTGCTGCAGAAGAATCAGCCACTTCACCTATTCACGCTCAAACTTCCTTCCCTAAGGGAAGATTTCTCTTTTCATTTGTCTTGGGATCCTCAGTTCTCAGACCTGGGGAGTACAGAACCCACCTGCAATTTTTTTCCACTCCAGGGGCTCTTGGTCTTTGGTTTTTGGTCCATATTGTTCCGATCTCTATCTGACTACACCAACAATTCCATGAGGACACGACAGGGAACTTGACTTTTTCATCTCTGAATTTCCACCTTAGAGCAAAAAATTTATTTAATAAGGCAAAAATAAAGAAAAGAAGTAAAATTTGTAGTCCTAATGAGGCCCTCTTGTTCTTTCTCTGCTATAACTGCTACCCAGATGCTCCACTAAAACTGCAGAGACAACTTTTCTTTCCCACATGGACAAGTTTGTCAAGATTCCTGTGTTTATATTTCCAAACCCACTCTGATTCAGAGGAAAAAAATAAGAAGGAGTCCATAGGAAAAAATTAAAAGGACTCCATAGACAAACCCCAAGCACAAGAAGTCGGGTGTGAGAAAGATGCTGAGTATGCGAGTCAGTTTCCAGACACAAACGGATGTTGGATATTGCATTCCTGTCACGGAACTCTTCCTCATGTCATTTCTTCCCCACTCCAGCTAGGATACATCCTTAGCTGCATCAGCTGATAGAAACCGGGCACAGAAACCTATGGAAAAGAAGAGACAGGATGAATCTTGAGCCAGATCTTTCCAAAAGGTCGGTGACTGTGAGGGAACTTCCAGCTGCCACTAAAATGATAAAGTTACAACCACTTCCTCCAGTGTCTGGTTAAGTCTTCTCTAAAATCTTGCTCGATCAATCATCTCCTCTTTGAGATATAACCTTTCCCTCCTTCCTGCAGCATAGAACCCTGATCAAATCTCTTTCATCCAAAAGAAATAACATTTTTAAGAAAATACTAGGGCCAACAACGAAACAAAGTGAAATTAAAACCTGATCCTGAAACTTCCTTTATCTTTTATTTAACTTCTTGCCTTTCTTTCTCACCCAATTTTCTTAAAAAAGTGGTCTACGCTCTCTGGCTCCATTTCCTCATTTAAATCCACTGATTTCTGGCTCTTCTTCCTCTCTCCCTCCTAGTCACCAATTCCACTGTGCACATTCCTGCCTTTATCTACTGCAACATCTTGGCAGCAGGTGACTCTCTTGGCTATTCCTTTCTTTCCATTCCCCTACTTTGACTTTGACAGCACTCTTCCCTATTTATTTATTTTTTTCTGTCTCTCTCTGGCCACTCTTTCTCAGAGTTTCTTATTTCTTCCTTGGCTCCCCCCCTTAAATATTTGTGTTTCCTATATTTCATTCATTTCATTCTTGGTTAATTTACTCCTTTCTCATTCCGCATTTAAGAAATATTTTTGAGTACTTTCTATGTACCATGCATTGTTGTACGTAGCTGGGGATTAGCAAATAAATCCACTGCTGTAATGTGCTACATAGCTTTGCTTCCAATTAGTGAAAACACTTTATAACAAGGGAGGTATGACAGTGAGTTCAACAGAATTCACTAGTCTTATCATGTACTCCATTACTCACATACAGTTGGCTTGGTGGAATGATGGAATGGCCTAATAAAGGCTCACTTTTGGCACCAGCTGGGAGGCAACATCCTATGGAGAAATTTTTGCTTGCCAAATCATTATCTTGGGTTCAATGGGTTTGGAGTTACTACTGTCCCAAAGGAGAAATCTTTTCACCAGAGAATAAGTTCTATTACTGTTGAATGAGATACATAGACTACTGCTCCCCCATATTTTCTGGGCTTCTCATGCTGCTGAGCCAATAGGCAAAGAAAGGTGCCATTATCCCAGCAAGGATGTTTGATTCCAATTACCAGAAGGAAATTGATATGCCACCACACAATAGTGGTAAAGACGACTGTGTCTATAACCTAGGGGATTCATTAGGGCACTTCTTGTTCTCCAACAGTCCTGTTCAATGGAAAACCGGGGAAACCTAAAATAGGATTTTCACAGTTACCATATGATCCTGCAATCCCATTCCTGGGCATATATCCAGAGAAAACTCTAATTCGAAATTATTACATACACCCCAATTTCATAGCAGCACAATTTACAGTAACCAAGACATGGAAGCAACCTAAATGTCCATCAACAGATTGATGGATAAAGAAGATATGATTGTGTGTGTGTGTGTACAAAATGGAACATTACTCAACCATAAAAAAAGAATGAAATTTTCATTTGCAGTAAAATGGATAGACCTAGAGATTATGATACTAAGAGAAGTAAGTTAGACAGAGAAAGACAAATATCATGTGATATCACTTATATGTGGAATCTAAAAAAATAATACAAATGAACTTATTTACAAAACAGAAATAGATTCACAGACATAGAAAACAAACTTATGGTTACCAAAGGGAAAGGGAGTGGGGGAAGAATAAATTAGGAATTTGGGATTAACAGATACACACTACCATATGTAAAATAGATAAACAGCAAGGACCTACTATAGCACAGGGAACTATATTCAATATCTTGTAATAACCTATAATGGAAAAGAATCTGAAAAAGAATACATATATATGTATATGTATAACTGAATCACTTTGCTGTACATCTGAAACTAACACAATATTGTAAATTAACTATACTTCAATTTTAAAAATGGTTTAAAAGGAAAAAACAAAAACAGGATTTTCAAGGCCTTAGATCTCATAAAAATAAAGATTTGGTTTCCTTCAATAGGTAAAGAATGACATATGGGGACTTCCCTGCTGGTCCAGTGGTTAAGAATCCACCTTCCAATGCAGGGGATGTGGGTTCGATCCCTGGTCGGGGAACTAAGATCCCACGTGCCGTGGAGCAACTAAGCCTGCATGCCGCAGCTACTGAGCCCACATGTTCTGAAGCCCGTGTACCACAACTAGAGAGCCCACATGTCACAACTAAGACCTGACATAGCCAAATAAATAAATAAATAAATATTTTAAAAAGAATGCCATCTGGCTGAGGAACTGGCAGTGAGTAATGGAAATACAAGTGGCAGTAGAAGAAGGCAACTATAATTAACTACATAGGCTTCATGATCAGTTATATGGAAGCTGAGGTTATACCTGCATGTTTTATTTAATTAATATTTTTCTTATTCACTCCCCATTTCCATCCACCTTTCATTAAGAACCTGGTAGTTGTTAGGCTCTTTTAGGTTTCAGATGGGAATATAACTGAATTGAAATCCCCATGTGATGTTATGTTACCTGATAGGATTTTTGTATCGTCTCTGTTGAAGACAGCAATCTTTTACCTGGACAAAGACAAGAGGGGAAGGTGAAGGACAAAGGTAGTGGACAGTGCCAGTTTTCTTCCAATGGACCTTTATAATCACTCTCCACCTTTCTCCAACCTGCTCTGTGCTCCTGGACCTTGGCCTTTATGAGCCCATCAACAGGCTCCCATGATCAACAGCTTCCTTGGGTTCAGCTAAAGGGACGCAAGAGATCAAAAGACAGAAAGAAAGTGAGATTGGGTGTTTACCCTAGACTCTCTCCATGAGAGATCACCTCAGGCTGCCTGTGTCCCTAATTTGAAGGTCCTATCAGGTGCCCTTTCCTAAGATGATCCTCTCTGGATTCTAGTAACCACCTCCCCTCCTTCACCTTCCTAGCATAAGCCTAGAATCACTTCCTGTTGTTACTAGCCTCAGGGTACTTCACCATTTCTTGCTTCCCTAATCCATGACTACCATGTGAATAATCCTTTTTTAAAACTATCCTCAAATCATCCAGTTTGAGAATATCATCTGTTTCTAGCTGGGATGTTGACCGATACAGATGGTGCCCCTCACATTGTGGAAGAATGGTTTTGATTGCCTGAGAGTCTTAAAGTGACTGCTGTTACAGATTTATACTCCTGTGGAGGTCCCAGATTTCTGGATGGAATGGCTCTTGGGGAGACTTAAGAAACAGTCTTCTTTTTTTTTAGACGGAGCTGTTAATAGGACTTCCCACCACCACCTCCCCGCAAAGCCAAGAGCTATGCCAGGCTATACTAAATGGAGGTTTGGATTTATTTAAATTTGCTCTGACAGTGAATTCCATAGCTGTGGGCCTTGGACTAGGATGGCTGTCACGTAGCTGAGGCCTGACAGTTAGCGGCTGTTCTTGGCTGGCTCAAAAGGGTGTATATGAACAACTGGCCACAGGGTCAGGCTGCAGTGTAGCAGAAAGAGGAGGGTGTGCTCTTCTCTCAAACCACTGAGTACATTGCCAATAAAATAATTCTCGATATATTAACAAAGAGAATTGAATCATTGGTGAACTAAACCATAAGGGAGAAATAGGTCTTAACTTGAAAGAGAAACATGTCAAGAGTCAAACTCATTTATTCCAGCCCCTCCACACACCTTTTGACCACCCCATCCTGATAATGACCCAGTGCACTCTATTGTTTGTAAGAAATTCAGGGGTGTTCTTTGCCTCTTCATCTACTCATGTCAAGTTCTGAGTGAGCCTGACATATTGGAACAATCTGGACAGACTGTATCCACACAATTTGGACAGACTGTATCTAATCCATACTTTAGAGAGCTGTGACTTTGGACAGCATATGTTCCATTCCTTTGTTTCAATTTCTTCATCTGTAAAGTGGCAATAAAGATATCCAATAACCCTTGATTAGAGACAACATGAGAACAATTAATATGTTGAATAAACGTGATTTGTAGAAGAATTAAAATACAACTCTGTTTTCCAACATTCTTTTAAAATATTTTAAGTGGAAATAATCTCTCATTCTCCTAGATTAAAAAAAAACAAACAAACACATGTACAGATCCCACGATTTTTCCCTTATTGCTTCTCTCAGTCTTAGGTACTAGATAGTCCTACAGCATTCTAAGGAACACCACATGGTTCCTTAGAGACATCAGATGAAGGGAAGACACAAAAATAATTAGGCCTGAGGAAAAAAGAAAAATATCATATTTGAAAATTATATAACTATATACAGGATTAAAAGAGTCTATGTACCAATTATTAGAATAATAAAATAATTTTTAAATGTGACTCTTTATAAGGTCAATATAGAGAAATTAATTTCTTTTCTATAAACCTCCAGAACATATAAAGAACTCCTATAAAACAATAAGAAAAATCTAAATATCCAGAAAATATAATTTAAATAAAGACTTGAATTAAGGGAGAAATATACTGTACTCATGAAAAGAGAGACTGTTGTAAATATATTAATTCTCTCCAATTGATCTATAGATATAATACAGTTCCAACTAAAAGTTCATTAGGATCTAGGGAAACTGACTTCCTGATTCTAAAATGTATATGGAATCACAAAGGTCAAATAATAGCCAATTCAATTTCCAAGTGGGAGGATATCTTCTACCAGATATCAAGACGTATTATAAAGTTTTTTAAATTTAAACAGTATGGTATAGGTTCAGGCACAGACAAGTCAACTATAGAATTAGAATAGAGATTCCTGAAACAGATCTCCACATATATAAAAACCATTATCTGTTAGAGAGGCATCACAATTATTTGAGAAAGATGGATTTATTCATTAAAGTGTGCTAGGACAGGGGTCCCCAACCCCCAGGCCACAGACTGGTACTGGTCCATGGCCTGTTAGGAACCATGCCGCACAGCAGGAGATGAGCGGTGGCTGAGCCAGCAAAGCTTCATCTGCCGCTCCCCATCGCTTGCATTACCGCCTGAACCATCCCCCCACCGCATCCCTGGAAAAACTGTCTTCCACAAAACCGGTCCCTGGTGCCAAAAAGGTCCAGGACCGCTGTGCTAGGATGTCCAAATAGACTAAAGTGAAATCGGATCCTTCTTACATACCATACACAAAAATCAGTCCCAAATGGATTATAGATATATTTGACAGGCAAAACTTTAAATTTTATAGCAGATTATGTATGAGATTATCTTTATGACAAAGGGGTAAAACATTTCTTAAATAAGACATCAAAACATGCTAACATAAAAGAAAAAAGTGATACATCCAACTATATTGAAATTAAAGATGTCTATTCTTCAATATACCATAGAGAAAGTAAAAAAAAGAAAAAAGAGCCACAAACTGGGAGAACATATTTGTAATACTTTTAAGTGATAAAGGATTAATGTACAGAATATGAAAAGAACTGCTTAATGAGAAAAGTCAAATAACCCAAAAGAAAAACGAGCAAGAGATATGAATTGGCGTTTCACAAAAAAGCCATACACATATGGCAAATAAACATTTAAGAAGATGCTCAGCTTTTTAGAAGTCAGGGAAATGCAAATTGTGATATGATTTTTACTCAACACACTAACAAAATATCTTTAGGTCTGACAAGTGTTGGTGAGGATATGAAGGGAAGGGAATGTAAATAGGTACAAAAATTAGTTGGCAGTTTTTATAAAATTAAATACTCACATAACCTATGGTCCAGAGGAAGTTCCATTCCTAGAGATTCCTCCCTAGAGAAATCATACAAGTGGGTATCAGGAGACAAGCATAAGAATAATCATAGCTAGCAACACTGCTTATAATAGAAAAATAAATAAATGAACAAAAACTGAAAATAACACAATCTTAATCTACAGGAAAATGACATTTAAATTGTGGCATAGTTATACACTTAAATATTATACAATGAAAGTTAATTCACTATAGATATAGACTACTATACAGATGAATCTTAGACATTATGTTATAAAATTATTAAAATTTTCAAAATATTAAACTCACTATTGTAACAAAAATAATGTTGAAACAAATTATTTGGAGAATAAATACATATGTGAGAAAGCTATGGGGAAAAAAAGGAATGAAAAATACAATAATTAGGAGAGAGTTTACCTCGGAAAAGTAGGCCTAACAATGGGTAAGAGCAGCTAGTGTATTAATACTGTTCTACTTTTCTTTTTAATTGAACTTTATTGGAGTATAATTGCTTCACAGTACTGTGTTAGTTTCTGTTTTACACCAAAGTGAATCAGCCATAGGCATACACATGTCCCCATATCCCCTCCCTCTTGAGTCTCCCTCCCATCCTCCCTATCCCACCCCTCTAGGTCGTCACAAAGCACCGAGATGATCTCCATGTGCTATGCAGCTGCTTCCCACTAGCTAACTATTTTGCATTCTGTAGTGTATATGTTGATGCTACTCTCTCACTTCATCCCAGCTTACCCTTACCCCTCCCCATGTCTTCAAGTCCATTCTCTACACCCGCATCTCTATTCCTGTTCTGCCCCTAGGTTCATCAGAACTTTTTTTTTTTAATTCCATGTATATGTGTTAGCATACAGTACTTGTTTTTCTCTTTCTGACTTACTTCACTCTGTATGACAGACTCTAGGTCCATCTACCTCACTACAAATAACTCAATTTCATTTCTTCTTATGGCTGAGTAATATTCCATTGTATATATGTGTAATGTGTTGCACAATGAACATTGCAGTACATGGCTCCTTTTGAATTATGGCTTTCTCAGGGTATATGTCTGGGAGTGGGATTGCTGGGTCATATGGTAGTTCTATTTTTAGATTTTTAAGGAACCTCCATATTGTTTTCCATAGTGGTTGTATCAATTTACATTCCCACCAACAGTGCAAGAGTGTTCCCTTTTCACCACACCCTTTCCAGTATTTATTGTTTGTAGATTTTTTGATGATGGCGATTCTGACTGGCGTGAGGTGATACTTCATTGTAGTTTTGATTTGAATTTCTCTAATAATTAGTGATGTTGAGCATCTTTTCATATGCCTCTTGGCCATCTGTATGTCTTCCTTGGTGAAATGTCTATTTAGGTCTTCCACTCATTTTTTAATTGGATTGTTTGTTTTTTTGATATTGAGCTCCATGAGCTGTTTGTATATTTTGGAGATTAATCCTTTGTAATACTGTTCTACTTCTTAAATTTGGTTATAAGTTCTTAGGTATTCATTTTATTATGTTGCATCATAACTGTATTACACATATTCTTTGTGTCTCACAGATTCCTAAGGCTTTTTAAATTTTTTTCAATCTTTTTTCTCTTTCCTCTGTTCCTTCCATTCTGCTATTGAGACTATACCATGAATCATTTACTTTGGTTATTGAATATTTCAGTTTTAACATTTCAATATGATTCTTTATTATCATTTCTATTTGTCTGTTAAAAGCTTCCATCTTTCCATTTATTTCTAAAGTGTTCACTTTTACCTCATGGAGAATAGTTCTAATAGTTGCTTGAAAGTCTATGCCTGCTAATTCCAACATCAGGGTTATGCCATGGTTAATATCTATTGATTGTCTTTTTCCTTAAGAGTGGGCAAGGGTTTTCAGGTCCTTTGTATGTAAGGTGATTTTGGATTACATCCTGGACATTTTGAATATTTTGTTGTGAGACTCTTGGTCTTGTTAACATCCTCTAATGAATGTTGATTTGTTGTTGCTGTTGTTTTAGCAGGTAATCAATCCAGTTAGGTTCAGACCACAAGTTCTATCTCACCTTCTGTGAGTGGTGGTTCCAATATCAGTTCAGTTTTCAAAGCCTTTGTTTTGTTTCATTAGGTCTGTTACATGCATCTCAGGGTGAAATGTGCATTTCAGGGGTGGGTTAGGGACTTGTGTCAGTTCATACACAGATGTAGGGGATCCCCTTTGCCAGAGATCTTCTCTCCACGATTCCCCTCACACTCTTTGGTTCCCATGAGAACCAGAGGACTTCTTTTCTGAGTCCTCTAGCTAGAAATTCAAGATAACTTTTAGAACGGAATCCCCTTGTGCTGTTGAGAAATTCCACAGAAATGTGCCTACACTTGTGACAAAGTACTTCGAGAAAAGAGAGGGGGAAAAGATAGGAATTTCCATTATATTCTTTGGGCCAGAGGGATCCTTTTCCCAGTTCCTTTGACCAGAAAAGAAAGGTTTACTTTTCATCACATAGATGCCCTCACCATGACCATCACTTCTTCCCAAATGGGGCTGGCCTCAGGGAGGCCAGGGAAGAACCAAGCAAAAAAAAAGAAACAAGAAACCCCAGGAATCTCCCCCTACATTTGTCAGCTCATGGAGGTCACCTATTCCCAGTCTTCTGGTTAAGCGGGGAATTTTTTACAGAAATTTTTTTGTATGTATCCTCTCTGCAGTCTGGGACTCTCTGCACCCTTAAGTCAATGCAGGGAGTGACAAAAGGAAAAAAAACCTGAAACTCACCCCCATTATGAGTCATTATTCAAGAATGGACTTCCATCCCGATCTGCCTAACTGTTGTTTCAGAGTTGTTATGTTTTGTATATATTTTTTCGGAAGTTTTTACTTGTAGTCAGTGGGGGAGAGAGGCTGGAGTGAACTTACTCTATCTTGGCTAATGCCAAAGTCCATATATTCCTTTTTATGTATCAAATATTACATAATACAATTAAAGACAACAAAAAAGTTCCATAATCAAAAAAGATCTCATAATCTACTGTAGGGAGACAGACTTCTAAACACACTCTTTTAGGGAGTTTGGCTCTGACAAGGAGAAAAGAAATAGAACCAGGGCTTCCCTGGTAGTGCAGTGGTTAAGAATCTGCCTTCCAATGCAGGGAACATGGGTTCAAACCCTGGTCTGGGAAGATCCCACATGTCGCAAAGCAACGAAGCCCGTGTGCCACAACTACTGCGACTGCGCTCTAGAGCCCGCGGGCCACAACTACTGAAGCCCGCACACCTAGAGCCCACACTCCACAACAAGAGAAGCCACCACAATGAGAAGCCTGCGCACCAAAACGAAGAGTAGCCCCCGCTCGCTGCAACTAGAAAGCACGCACGTGGCAACGAAAACCCGACACAGCCAAAAATTAATTAATTAATTAATTAATTTAAAAAATAGAATCAGAGGTAAAAGGAGACAGAGGGTAAGATCAAATGAGTTTGTACTTTGTTAGTAAGGGTTAGCTAAGTGGGTTCAGAACTTCTCCTAACCAACACTTAGCACATTTAAATTATTACATATTTACTTGGAATAACTTATTTCTGTCCTACCGCCTGGATAAGAAGCCGCATGAAAGCAGGTCCACATCTGTGTGGTTCAACCTTGTGCTATTTCACACAGTAGGTGGTCAAGGTGTTTGTTGACAGGTTCCATAGTATTTGGCACTTAGTTGCCAGAGCAGGTGCTGTCAGGGCTCTGCCCATATCCTCTTGCCCTTTACTTCAGCGCACAACAACCCAATCCCCAGTTGCCAGCTCCTGAATATCTCTGCCTAAATAAGGTCTTTCTCAAGCTTATGAAGCATGTTTTGTCTCCCTGAATGGCAGGTAGTGCTAGAAAATTAACATCTGCTAGAAGAAGACCTGAACCAATGACTGGCAGCTTTGGTTTATAAATATCCCAGCTCCTTCTCCCTTGGATGGGTTAACTCTGTGCCCTGTGTCCTGTACTGGCTCTCACACTTTCCCCAGCAGGATTTAGTTCCAGTTGCCCACAGTGGCAGCTGGTTTGATAATGCACAATGTATTGGTTGCCTTCCCTTCTCTGAATCACTTTCCCATTCTATTTTGGTGTTTCCTTATCCTCTTAAAATAAACAGCTGTAACCTAAATCCTTGTTTCAGGAAGTGCTGCTGGGAAAACCCAAACTAAAACAGTTGCATACTCTACATACACGGGCATGGGTCTTTTATTAAGAAATTTCCTCATAATGTTAGAGTGGGCAGAGCACTGGACTTCAAGTCAGAATGTCCTAGTTCATCCACTTACCAGCTAGGTAGCCTTGAACAAGTCACTTGATTACTCTGAGGCTCATTGGGAATGTGGAGTTCATAAAATCTTCCTCGTAATGTTCTTGTGAGTATTAAATAAAATAAAATAATATATGTGAAAGAACTTATCATGGAGACCACGGTATAGTGAGTACTTTGTGCATCAATGTGTGATGGTTGACTAGAAGGATAAAGAATTCTTTCTTGTGCTGTGAACCATCATATCTGTTTTACTTGTTTTCCTGATGGAGAGTGGGGTTGTATTAACATGTCCAGTCAACATCAGGAATTGCTAATGGTGGGGAAATGTTGAAGACTTTGTATTGTTTCATCTTGAAGAGCATGCTTCTAATTAGCAAGAGCCTGTTTTCTTTCAACGTAAATGGGCAATAGCTCAGCAGATGGTCCCGCTATTCCTGAGTCCCAGTGTGCCCCAGAGGAAATGTACAACAAACACTTCAGAGAGAACGCTCATTGTCTTTTAATTTATATGGATTTCTCTTTTATTTGAGAATCGTTCCATGAAGTTTTCATGGCTTCATAGACTTTTAGGTCATAAAGAGACACTGGTGATCAGGAGTAGTCAGACTCTGTTGTTTTACAGTTGGGGAATCAGAGACTCCAGTAGCCTCCCTTCTCCAATAGCATTTTAAGAACCAGGACAACTGTCTTCAAATACTTAAAGGATTAATGAATGAGAGAGCAGATGTCTTATTAAAGTGACTTCACAAATTAAGGGTGGTGGGAGCATTTTGAGTGTCACTTAAGAGGGAAGATTCTATCAAGTAGAGCTGTTTAACAACCAAAGGGATGACTGAAGTAATAAGCTTGCCATCCCTGGAGGTATGTAAAAGGATACTGCTCTATATTGGGTGTTATACAAGGGATTCTTGCTCACAGGAGGGAGACTTAATTGGGCACTCAAGTTCCTTCTAATTTTATGATTCTACAGTTGGGGGTTTCCAAAAGCAACCACCATGCACAGTACAGAGCATATAGTATATGCTCAATGAAAACATAATGATTGATTACTTAAGGTTGCCCTAGAGATACTTAATTCTATCTTCTATAAGTACCTTCTTTCTTCATATTGACACTCCATTCAGGGCCAGTCAGATCCCTGTTGCCAAGCAAGCTGGAAGCTCAGGCATTTGACACAGGTGTGGGATCCAGGAGGCCAGACCTGCCTATGGGAATGAACATGGCTGTAGCAGTCACAGAAGTGCACCACTCAGACCTCCCTTCAAGAAAGAACCTGCCATTCAGCTGCAAAAAACAGTGAGCTGACAGCCTCCAGCTGTTAGCATCTTTAGAATCCACTTCCGCTTTCAAACTGAGGCCCCATGATTCCCAGGGAGCTCTCAGTAAGCATGAGCATGGCAAAGGTACTAGGGCCTGGCCATTTCAGCCTGAATTTGGACTCCTTTCAGGTTCTTTTCCCTGGAGCTCACTGTTGGATCCGTGACTTTTCAGAGCTGCATCGTGACCTCAGGCTATCTCAACTCAGTCTTGCTTCTTTCCTCCTTTCCTTTCCCAGGTGTCAGATCTACATCACAACCTGAGGCTTTCCCTGCCCAATCCTGCTTCTCTTTCTAGTACCTTCCATAGACATTACCCTTAATAAAGCTCTTATACTCCTAACTCAGTCTCAACCTCTGCTTCTAGGAAAACCCTGCAACTATGGAGCCCACAGTAAAAGGAAACAAAAGTCCACATCCCACAGAAGGAGAATCTGGATTATCAATGTATCTGAGGAGACTGAGAAACAAGAAAGAGACCTGAAAAATAGGATGTGCAACAAAGACTAGAGGGCAGCAGGGAGGCTTTAAGAGGCAGAGCTTAGAGAGATCCCTTGAGGGAAATGTGCTAGAGGGAGGGAATGTTTCCACTGGATCTTCCAACCACCCTGCCAATGTTCTTCAGCCAGAAGCCATCTAATAGTCTTGTGTCTTTATGGCAGCCAGGGAAAGGAAGAGAAACCGCCATGCTCGAGCCATTGACACGATTCCACAGCACAATATGGCGACATGGGCAATGAATTTACAGATGTGGAAGTGCCAGGTTTTAGGGGCAGATGATAAAGACAGCTAATATTTACTTGCGTGCTCAGTATGTGTCAGACACTGTCACTGTTGTATGGTTTTTGAGGATTAGGAATCTGGGAGCAACTTGCTGGATTGCTTTGGATGGGGGTCTTTTGTGAGGTTGCAGACAGGCTGACAGTCAGGGTTGCAGTCATTTCAAAACTCCCGGGGCTGGAGGGTCCACATCCAAGATCACTCTTGTGGTTTTTGGTGGGCCTCAGTTCCTTACCATGCAGGCCCCTCCATAGGGTGGCTTGACACAGCAGCTGCCTTCCCCTGAAGTGAGTGATCTGAGACAGAGTGATGACTCAAGGTGGAAGCCACAGTCTTTAATGGTCTAATCTCAGATGCATGATGCCTTCATTTATACCATATCCTATTGTCACACAGACCAACCCTCGTACAGTGTGGGAGAGCACTATATAAGAGTGACTACCAGGAGACAAGGATCGCTGGGACCACCTTAGAGGCTGGTTCCCACCACCTCCAGAGGAGCAATATGAAGCAAGTATTTTACCAGTGAGGAAACCGAGGCACAGAGATGCTACTGGACAAGATATGAACTGAGAGTCTATGTTGCAAACCCTTACAGGAAGCTGTCTCCCCAAGTGGAGGAATGGAAATCAAAGAAGAAAGGAGACAAATGTGTTTAAACTTCTTGGTGGTTAAGAAAAGAATGTCTTAGGTGGTCATAATTTGTACAAAAGTATAGACCTTAACAGAGCAATTCCTCATTATCAAGGGTAATCTTTACATCAAAGGTATAAGTAAGGAATTACTTTCCCATTTTCCAGATGACAAAAGAAAATTCAGAAAGACTTAGTGCTTTGCCCATAAAGTGCAATGAATACAGAGTGGAGTTCAGCTCAGGCCTTCATTTCCAAGTCCAGAGCTCTTGCCTATACCTTAGCTGCTCTCTCCACTAAACCAAAGGACCAACTGGTGTTCCCAATTCTCTGGAATAGTAAATAAGGTAACTGAAGTGGGGAAGAGTATCTAGAAACCTAATTGCTTAGGTGTGAGGTAGCGAAGTCCTGCACCAAAGGAAAAGAATTTGCTGGGGTTTTTCCAATGTTTCTTAGAGTATAATATACTTATTGAGAAGGGCACATATGTATATAGCTTGTTGAATTTTATAAACCAAACAAACTAAATGAAGAGTCAGACATTACCATTCACCCCAGAATCCCCTCTGTTCCACTTTTCTGTCACTATCCTCGACGCGATAACCACCATGCGAACTTACAGAATCATAGATTCATTTGCCTGCTTTTGTAATTTATATAAATCTAATCTTATACTTTTTGCACTTAGCTTCTTTCACTTGAATTTGTATTCATGAGATTCATCCCTATTGTCGTGTAGTATACTTGTAGTTTTCTGTTTCTGTTGTATAGTATTCCACTGTGTGAATATATAATTTATTTATCTACTCTACCAGGTGTTGGTAAACTACATCCAAATTTGCCCCACCTCCTATTTCTGTACGGCCTGCAAGTGAAGATGATTTATCCATTTTTGAATGCTTAAAAAAATCAAAAGAATAATGTCTCCTGGCATGTGAGAATTATATGAAATTTAAATTTGTGTTCATAAATAGCATTTTATTGGAACACATCACATTCGTTCTTTTTTGCATTATCTGTGGCTGCTTTCACGTTACAACGGCAGTTAAGTACTTGCAGCAGGGACCACTGCAGCACTCTGTTGCTTTGCACTGCATTTGGGGCGCTACAAAGAGAAGTGATGCAATAATAAGTTGATTTTGCTTCTTTGCCTGAAGAGTCTAAATATTTACTCTCTTTACTGAAAATTTTTGCTGAGCGCCGTACTGTACTATTGGTGGGTGGCATCTGAATAGTTTCCAGTTGGGTGCTATTATGAATAGTTCTACTTTGAACATTCTGGTTCATGTTCTTGGTAAACATATGTAAGTATTTATTTGGGGTACATACCTAGGAGTGGAATTGCTGAGTACTGGGCTGTGTTCAGCTTAGTAGGTATTACTGCAGGTTTGTACTAATTTTATACTTTAAAATATATATGTATGAGCCGTGTATGAGAACCCCAGTTGCTCCATAGTCTCACCAATAATTGGTATATTCTATCTATTTCATTTAACCATCTGATGAAGAGGTAGTGGTAACATGAGAATAGTCTTGAAATGATAATTACAACATTTATTTTAAGGTTATGCCAAATGCTGTGCTAATAATTTCACCTACATTATCACATTATAGACAAGTCCATTTTACTGATGTGGGAATAGTGTTCAGCAAGGCTAAGAAACTTTAAGGTCACACAGATATTAAATAGAAAAACCAGCAATCAAACTCAGATCCAGTTGACTTCATAGCCTGTATCCCTTCTATTGCATGGAGTCGTATCCCCGCATGACAATTTAATAAGACTTTCACTTGTGGAGAGTATCAGCAATAGGATTGTCTTTAACTAGCATTCAAACATTTGTTAGGAAAAGGGATGAAGTGGAGCTATAAAAAGTAGGTATGGGGAAAGTATGGGCAAATACACCCTCATTTCTGCTGCCATCTGCTACAGTGGTTAACTGTATGCTTTCTGCTTCCCTCCAGCCCTTTGGCTGGTTATGTTTATTACATGTTCTGACAGTTGAGCCTGTGGTGAAAAAGGATAACAGATTTGTATTCTCAAGATCATCTCCAGATGCTGGCCAGAAGCACCTCTGGATTCATGAAATATTTGTCTTTAGTATTTCTTGAAGATGGATGATTGGAAGAAAAAAAAATGTTTGAGGACCATTTCAGTATAAATCATGGAGAATTCCTTTCTTTGGCAATCTGGAATGCATTTCTCTATTTCTTTTAGAAGAATAATGCATGTATTAATAACTTTGCTGGAATGGGGTCTGGGCCAAGATGAGATGATCACGGAAATCATTATTGATGGTTTCTTGTAGCCAAACAATCTGTTCCCCCAAACCTGGAGTTTGTCATCTGTAGGTGAAGGACTGCTGAAAGGCCACATCTGAGTCACTTGCATGAATCCCCTCCTCTCTATCCCAACTGCCATTCCTCTACCCAGGTTTTGGCTGGGGTTTTTTTTGGTCTGAATCACAAAACATTTATATCAGGTTTATTAACTTTCTCTCTTGCTTCAACACAAACAAGCATTCAAACTGATACTGTAGTTGTCCTGCTAATATGATTATGCCATTGCCTTGATCAAATACTTCTGGAACTCATTATTGCTTATAGCAGTGCTCTCCAATTTCTTTTTATTGATATATAATTGACTCTCCAATCTTTCTTTTGATTCTGTACTAGTACACATGAAAATTGCATTTATTTATGAATATATTTCATTTATGGATGAGATATTTATTTATAAATTTATGTATTTCATATGTAAATTTTGGAAAAAAAATATTTTTGAAGGATGAGATAATATATACCAAGGGTTAGCAAAGATTTTCTAAAAAGCACCAGATGGTTAATATTTTAGGCTTTACAGGCTGTAAGGTCTCTGCTACAACTACTCAGTTCTGCCACGGTAGCACAAAAGCAGCCATATATAACAAACAACCCAATCAAAAAATGAACAGAAGAACTAAATAGACATTTCTCCAAAGAAGACATACAGATGGCCAACAGGCACATGAAAAGATGTTCAACATCACTAATTATTATAGAAATGCAAATCAAATCTACAATGAGATACCACCTCACATGGGTCAGAATGACCATCATTAAAATGTCTATAAATAACAAATGCTGGAGAGGGTGTGGAGAAAAGGGAACCCTCCTACACTGTTGGTGGGAATGTAGGTTGGTGCAGCCACTATGTAAAACAGTATGGATATTCTTTAGAAAGTTACAAATAGAGTTGCCATATGACCCAGAAATCCCATTTGTGGGCATATATCCAGACAAAACTAGAATTCAGAAAGATACATGCACCCTTATGTTCATAGCAGCACTATTCACAATAGCCAAGACATGGAAACAACCTAAATGTCCATCAACCAATGAATGGATAAAGAAGATGTGGCACATATATACAATGGAATACTACTCAGCCATAAAAAGAATGAAATAATGCCATTTGCAGCAACAGGGATGGAAGGAGAGATTATCATACTAAGTGCAGTAAGTCAGAAGAAGAAAGACAAACACCATATGATATCACTTACATGTGGAATCTAAAATATAACATAAATGAACTTATCTATGAAACAAAAACAGACTCACAAATATAGAGACCAGAATCTGGTTGCCAAGGGGGAGGCAGGGTAGGAGAGGGATGGATTGGGAGTTTGGGGTAAGCAGATGCAAACTATTATATATAGGATGGATAACAACAAGGTCCAACTGTATAGCACAAGGAACTATATTCAACATCTGGTGATAAACCATAATGGAAAAGAATATTTTAAAAAATGTATATATATATATGTATAACCAAATAGCTTTGCTGTACAGCAGAAATTAATATAGCAAATACCAGAGACTGGGTGGTTTAAACAAAAGAAATTTATTTTTGCATATTACTGGATGATAGAAGTCTGACGTATAGGTGTTTACAGGGTTGATTTCTTCCAAAACCTCTCTCTTAGATAGCTGTCTTCTCCCTGTGTCTTCACAAGGTCTTCCCTCTTGCCTATGTCCTAATCTCTTGTTACAAGGATACCAGGCATACTGGATTATGGCCAGCCTGTACGGTCTCATTTTACCTTAATAACCTCTTTAAAAGCCCTTTCTCCAAATACAGTCACATCCTAAGGTACTGGGGTTAGGATTTTAACATATGAATTTTAAAAGGACACAGTATAGCCCAGAACTCTGTGTGATCTGCAGCAATCTCTTCATCAGAGCACTATGAAAAATAGTCTCTTTATTAGCTCCAGATGTAGCTTCTCTTAATCCAGAGACCTCTGTACTAAAAAGGCAAATTATCTGTTCTCCACACACCCGATATACAACAGAATGGAAGAGCCACAATAAATAATCCCGTTTAGAAAGGGAAACTATAGGAAACACACAGCAGACACTGTCCCATAGTAAATCTGAAATCCTACTGGGCAGAAATCTTGAAGGTCCCTACTTAGGAGTAGGGAATGGGCCTAAATCATGTCCTGAGTCCACACTTGCAAAGTAGGTCCCTTGTACTTTTTCTCCATTGTCCTTGGCTCTGATGTCTGGATATTATTCCTTTTCTATTATTCTTTTGGCCACATATGAAGTAAGTATTGGGCAATATGTTCTGGGGTTGCAGAGGCTAAGCTGTTTTATCAGTCCACTGTCTGCCCATAGAATTTAGTGGTCTCAGGGATTATTTTAAAGCTTGAACAGTCAGAATCACTTTTAATATAGTCAAATTTTTGTTGTCCTTTTTGCATTTTAAGGGTTTTGTTTTTGTTTCATTTTGTTTTTGGCAGTGCAACTATTCCAAAATCTTTCTTAATCTCCTGTTTCTTTGATGGCAATCAACTTTATGTGCAAACAATCAACAAGCATCACACTTTTGGAAACTTTATTTTGCATGCAAGAAGGAGTTGAATTTTATGGGTCAGAGAAAGTACTGTTATGAGATGAATTGTACTCCCCACCACCAAATTCACATATTGAAATCCTAAATGCCTTACATAAGAGATTAAAAAATAGGCAAAGGATCTAAATAGACATTTTTCCAAAGAAGACATACAGTTGGCCAACAGACACATGGAAAGGTACTCAATGTCACTATTCCTCAAGGAAAAGCCAAAACCAAGATGAGATACCACCTCACAACTGTCAGAATGGCTATTATCAAAAAGACCACAAATAGAAAGTGTTGACAAAGATGTGGAGAAAAGGGAACCCTCATGCCCTGTTGGTAAGCATGTAAATTGTGCAGCCACTAAGGAAAACCATATGGAGATTCCTCAAAAAAGTAAAAACAGAACTACCATATGATCAGCAATTCCACTCCTGGGTATTTATCTGAAGAAAACAAAAACACTAACTAGAAAAGATATTGCACCCCTATATTCATTACAGCATTATTTACAATAGCCAAGATATGGAAGCAACCCAAGTACCCATAAATAGATGAATGGGTAAAGAAGATGTGGTATATATACAATAGAATATTACTCAGTCTTAAAAAAGAATGAGATCTTGCCATTTGCATCAACATGGATGGACCTAGAGGGCATTATGCTAAATGAAATAAATCAGACAGAGAAAGACAAATACTCTATGACTTCACTTATATGTGGAATCTAAAAAACCAAATGAATAAACATAATAAAACAGAACAGAGTTATAGATACAGGGAACAAACAGGTGGTTGCCAGAAGGGAGGGGACTGGGAGGAGAAAAGAATTAGATGAGGGAGATTAAGAGGTACAAACTTCCGGGCTTCCCTGGTGGCGCAGTGGTTGAGAGTCCACCTGCCGATGCAGGGGACACAGGTTTGTGCCCCAGTCTGGGAGGATCTCACATGCCACGGAGCGGCTGGGCCTGTGAGCCATGGCCACTGAGCCTGTGTGTCCAGAGCCTGTGCTCCACAACGGGAGAGGCCACAACAGTGAGAGGCCCGTGTACCGAAAAAAAAAAAAAAATTGAGGTACAGACTTCCAGTAGCAAAATACATGAGTCATGGGTATGAAATGTACATTGTATGGAATATAGTCAATAACTATGTAATATCTTTGTATGGTGACATATCATAACTAGACATATTGTGGTGATAATTTTGAAATGTATAGAAATACCAAATCACTAATGTTGTATAACAGGAACTAACACAGTGTTGTAGGTCAATTATACTTCAAAAACAAACAAACAAACTCTTGGAAGAAGAATATCATATTTGTGGTTACCAGATGTAGGGGGTTAGGGGAGGAGGAATAGGATGAAGGTAGTCAAAAGGTACAAACTTCCAGTTATAGGATAAATAAGTACTAGGGATGTAATGAACAACATGAAAAATATAATTAAACACTGCTGTTTGTTATATATGAAAGCTGTTGAAAGTAAATCCTAAGAGTTCTTATCACACAAACAAAATGTTTTCTCTATTTCTTTAATTTTATAATTATATGAGGTAATAGATGTTCACTAAACTTATTGTGATAATCATTTCATGATGTATGTAAGTCGAATCATTATGCTGTACACCTTAAACTTATACAGTACTGTATGCCAATTATATCTCTAAATCTGGAAGAAAAATAAATAAATTAAATAAATAAATAAATAGGAAGAAAAAGATTAAGACATAGAAGGCTGTTCAAGTGAAGACAATGAAAGAAGATGGCCATCTAAAAGCCAAGGAGAGAAGGACCTCAGAAGAAATAACTTTGCCAACATCTTGATCCTGAACTTCTAGTCTACTGTGAGAAAAAACAATTTCTGTTTTTTGGTGGGGTTTTTTTGTTTTTTTGTTTTTTTTGGCAGTACGCAGGCCTCTCACTGTTGTGGCCTCTCCCGTTGCGGAGCACAGGGTCCAGACGCGCAGGCTCGGCAGCCATGGCTCACGGGCCCAGCCGCTCCGCGGCATGTGGGATCTTCCCGGACCAGGGTACGAACAGGCGGACTCTCAACCACTGCGCCACCAGGGAAGCCTTAATTTCTGTTTTTTAAGTCAACCAGTCTGTGGTACTTTGAAACAGCAGCCCTAGCAAACTAACACACCCAATAAAATGTCAGTAAAACATCTGAATAAACATTTCACAGGGAAAAATATAAGAATGGCCAGCATATGCATAAAAAGATACTCAACATCATTATTAGTCAATATTAAAATGTAAATTAAAAATACAATGAGATACCACTATTTGCTAATTAGAATGGCTAAAATGATAAAGACTGACAATGCCAAGTGTTGATGAGGAGATGGGGCAAGTAGAACTCTAACTTGTTGATAGAAGAGTAAAATGGTAACTCTACTTTGGAAAAATATTTAGTAGTTTCTTAAAATGTCTAACACCTTCCATAATTCCCAGCCATTCCACTCCTAAATATTTTACTCAAGTAGTTAAAAATGATTGGATTATTAATACACACAACAATATGGGTGAATCTCAAAATCAATATGCTGAATGAATGAAGCTAGTCATAACATAATGAATAATGTATGATTCCATTTATATAAAATTCAAATCAATTCATGGGGGAAAAATAATATCAATGGCTGCTTAGGGTTGAAGAGGTAGAGAAAGGGATGAATGGCAAAAAAAAAAAAAGAGCAGTTTTTTTGCATTTATTAGAATTATCATATTTTTAAAATCTTATATTAAGTTAGTATGGTGAGTTGTACTGATTAATTTTCAAATGTTCAACTTTGCATTCCTAAAATAAATCCCATTTGGTCAGGATGCATTGTCTTCTTTATTATATCACTGGATTTAATTTTCTAAAATTTTCTTAAGTAGTTTTGTGTCTACGATCATAAGAAATAATGTAGTTTCCTTTCTTTACAGTGTCAGCCTGGTTTTGTCAATGACGATGATGGACTTACAGCATGAGTTAGGAAATGTTTCCTCTTCTACTTTGTGAGAGTATTTGTGTCAAATTGTTATTACTTTGTCCCATAAATGTTTGGAAGGATTTACTAGTAATTCAGTCTGAACCTGGAGTCCTCTTTGTGTGAAAGTTTTAACAAACAATTTAATTTCTTTAACGTGTAGAGTTATATTCAAGTTATCTATTTCTTCATGAGTGAGATTTGGTATTTTGTGCGTTTTGATAAAATAGTCCATTTCTTCTAAGTTGTCAAATTTGTTGGTATCCAGCTGTTAGTTGTATTCTCTCAGTATCCATTCAATGTGTATGAGATTTGCAGTAATGTTTTTTCTTTTATTCTTTTTTTTTAACATCTATAGTGGAGTATAATTGCTTTACAATGTTGTGTTAGTTTCTACTGTATAAAAAAGTGAATCAGTTATATGTATACATATATCCCCATATCCCCTCCCTCTTGTGCCTCCCTCCTACCCTCCCTATCCCACCACTGTAGGTGGTCACAAAGCACCGAGCTGATCTCCCTGTGCTATGCGGCTGCTTCCCACTAGCTATCTATTTTACATTTGCTAGTGTATATATGTCCATGCCACTCTCTCACTTCGTCCCAGCTTATCTTACCCCTCCCTGTGTCCTCAAGTCCATTCTCTACATCTGTGTCTTTATTCCTGTCCTGTCCCTAACTTCGTCAGAACCTTTTTTTTTTAGATTCCATGTATATGTGTTAGCATACAGTATTTGTTTTTCTCTTTCTGACTTACTTCACTCTGTATGACAGACCCTAGGTCCATCTACCTCATAACAAATAACTCAATTTCATTTTTTTTATGGCTGAGTAATATTCCATTGTATATATGTGCCACATCTTCTTTATCCATTCATCTGTCAATGGACACTTAGGTTGTTTCCAGTCCTGACTATTGTAAATAGTGCTGCAGTGAACATTGTGGTACATGTCTCTTTTTGAATTGTGGTTTTCTCAGGGTATATGCCCAGTAGTGGGATTGCTGGGTCATATGGTAGTTCTATCTTTATTCTTATATTGCTGATTAGTTTTCATTCATTATTTAGCTTAGGTACAAGTTGATCAATTTTATCCAACTTTTCAAAGAACCAGCTTTTGGTTTCATTGACTTTCTCCAGCATTTGACCTTTCTCAAATTTCACAGGTTTCTCTTCTTTTTCTTTTTTATATTCTTCCTTCTACTTTGCATTTCTTTTTGCTGCTTCTTGAGGTAAAACTTGAGGTTACTAAAGAAGGCTTTTCTTCTTCTCTAATATAAACATTTAAAGCTACAAATTTTCCTCTAAGCACTGCTTTAACTGTATTTCATAGTTTGATACATTGTATTTTGATTATTATTCAATGCAAAATAACTTTCATTTTCCTTTGTGATTTCTTCTTTGACCTATGGAAATTTGGGAGTGTTTTACTTATTATAAATATATAGGTTTTCACAGATATTTTACAGTTACTGATTTCCAATTTAATTTTCTCAAGGTCAGAGAACATATCCTGTATAATTACAATTCTTTTAAAGTTATTGAGACTTGCCTTATGACTCATCCTGTAGTCTGTCTTTTCTTTTTTTTTTTTGAACTTTATTTCTGTAGTCTGTCTTTTTTAACATACCATGTACACTTAACAAGAATGTGTGTTCTGAAGTTGTGGCATTTATATATACATAGTACTTATGTATATATAAATTTTAATGCAATTATTTATACTTATATAATTATACATAAATTTATATATTTATATATAACAGATTAAACACATATATAAAATTAGATTAAGGTGACTGATCATGTCTTTTAATAACTTTTTTGGTCTAGTTATTTTATCCATTGTTGAACAAAGGGTGTTAAAATTACCTAATATTATTGTGGACCTGTCTATTTTTCTTTAATTATATTATTGTTTCATGTATTTTAAAGCTCTATTATTCAGTACATACATATTTATGATTATTATATGTTCCTAATGAATTGGTACTTTTATCACTATAAAATTATTTCTTTATCTTTGGTAATACTCTATCTTGAGGTATACTTTATCGAATAGTAATGTAGCCAGTCTAGTCTTAACAGTTACTGTTTGCACGTCATATCATTTTTATCAATTTCGAGAAAACTGAACTTTTAAAATTTCAAGTTTTTCTAGGCAGGATGCAACTGGGTCCTGCTTTTTAATCTATTCTTAAAAACTACCTTTCTATTGGAGTATTTAGTTTATTAGCATTTAGTGTAATTGTTGATACATATGAATTTACTATTCTGTTTGTCCCCTCTCTGTGTTTTGTTCTACTATATCCCCTTTCTTGCCTTTCTTTAAATTATTTACATATTTTTAAATTCCATTTTAATTCATTTATTGGCTATTTAGCCATAGATCTTTACTTCATTTTTAAGTGGGTTTTCTAAGGATTACACTATATATCATTAGCCTTTTACTCTACCTAGACTTGATATTGTACTACTTCATATATAATATAAAAATCTTGCAACCATTTAAGTCCATTTAACTCTTTATCACCCCTTATGTTGTAGCTGCCACATTATCTTCATACATTATAAACCTCTCAAGACAACATTATAATTTTTGCTTTACATGTTGATATGTATTCTAAGGCTATTAAGAGAAAAAATAGACTTTTATATCCACCTATATATTTACCAATGCTACCCATTCCTTCCTAAGGATCTGAGTTCCATCTGGTTCCATTTCCCTTCACCCTGAACAATTTTCATTACCGTGTCTGGTAGCACAGTTCAGATGGCAACACATTCCCTTGTTTTTTATTTACCTGAAAGATGTCTTTATTTTGCCTTCAGTCTTGAAAAACATTTTCATTGGCTATAGACTTCTGACCAGTTTTTTTTGTTTGTTTTCTTCCACCTCTTTAGGGTATTTTTTCATGGGTTTCATGAAAGTCTTCCTTTGATTGTCATGAAAAGTCCACAGTTATTAAAATCTTTGTTCCCCTTTCTGTAGTGTGTTAATTTTTCTCTGGCTATTTTCAAGATTTTCTCTTTATCTTTGGTTTTCAGCAATCTGACTATACTGCGCCCAAGTATCATTATTATCAAATTTATACTATTTGGAATTTACTGAATTTCTTGAATTGGCTTATTTCCTTCACACACTATGAGGAGTTTTCAGCCATTATTTCTTTAAATACTTCTTCTGTCCCATTCCCTCTGTCCTTTCCTTTTGGGACTCCAATTACTCACATGTTCGACCTTTTGAAATTCTGCACTGTTCTTGGAGGCTGTATTAATTAAAAATTTTTTTCTCTTTCTTCAGGTTGGATAATTTCTAGTGATCTATCTTCAAAATCACTTTTTCCCCTGTCATCTCCATTCTGCCAATAAGTTTATCCGGTAAATTTTAAATTTCAGATACTGTATTTTTTCACATTAAAAATTTCCTCTTTTTTAACATTTTATATTTCTCTGTTGAGAATTCCTATCTTTATATTCATTCAAGCATATTTAACTTTATCTCACTCAGCTATTATACATTCTTTAAAGTCCTTATCTTATAACTTGAGTATCTGGAATATCTCAGAGTTTGGCATTTATTGATTTTTTTCTTCCCTTCCAAAAAGGTTTATATTCTTCTGACTCTTGATTCTTCTGACTCAAATATGTTGAGTAATTTTGGGCTGTATCCTGGGCATTGTAAGTTTTTTATTTTTGCAGATTTTAATTTTGTTAAATTCCTCTAAAGAGCGGGTGTTTTGGTTTGGTTTGGCAGGCATTTAACTCGGTTATCCTAAACTTACACATTGTCATACCTGTGATGGTTGGAGGCTCATATCTCGTATTAGATATTTAAGCCTTTGCTGGAAGCTGCTTTCCATTGCCCCACACATACATGGTTCACGGGTCATCTAAAAACTTGAGGTTGAGTTTAAACACTGAATTAGGGGTTCCCTATTCTTTGACTCTCTCCTTTTCAGGGTTTTGCCCTAACTCTCTGGTGGCTCTGGTGGCTCCAGGGCTCCTTCACCCAGCCCATTTGGCCAAAACCATGGCAGGGCTTTCTATCAGAATTTTAGTCAAATGGCATCATCTCCACCATGATTGTGAGTGCCTTCAAAGCGAAGACACATAAATAAGGAACTCATTGTATTTAGTTTCCTTTTCTCAAGTTTTAATTCCCCTCTAAAATCTGCTGCTTTTGTTCAGTCACCAAAGCCTTTAGTTCATGTCATATATATTTTTTAAAGTTCTATTATTTGAAGCAGTTTACTACTTCATACTGGAGGTGAAATTTTAGTTCTGTTTTTCAAATTTAACAATTTTCATATATTTCATGTGCAAGTTTATAACTTTAAACTTTTATGAAGTCATTAACTGAGAACAATAAGGATGTTTGCCTAAACATACAAAGTCTGAAATTACATTTTATGATTCCCAAATTGCCATCTTACTTCATCCTCAGCATCCAATTTAATTTCCTATTTTGTTTTGGTTGCACAGTATTGAGAAATCCTGTTTTATATGGGTATATAGTTGCAAAACATAGGGTTTTTTTAAAACAATTTATCTTAGGATATCAATCAATAAAATGGAAGCTTTCTTTGAGGTCTGCATAAAGAGCAGTTAAATTGGCAACATGATCCTCTAATCCAAGATTTTATAAACATTCCATGAAAAGCAGACATCTGCTGTCAAATATATTTGAAGAAATTTGGCTGATGTATTGTACTAGAGAAACATTACATATTGACATTTCTGAGGAGAAATCTTCCAAATTTAACTTTACTCCAACGTTTCTCAAAATTATTTACCACAGAACCCTTACTTCCAACATACCCACTAACAAATTGCATAATCAGTATTCCAATTTTTGGAAAATAGAACTATATGTAATCCCAAATAAAGAAAAAGGAACTAGCATCTACAAGTACCTACTATATAGTAGCATTGTATTGGATGCACATAATCTTATTTAATTCTTATGACACCTAAATATGTAGGATTTTATTTTAATATACGTATGAGAAAACTGATGCACAAGACAGGGAGGGCTTTTTTTTTCCAGTTTCATTGAGCTATAATTGACATATAAGATTGTATTAGTTTAAGGTGTACAACATAATTATTTGATCAATGTATGTATTGTAAACAATTATGACAATAAGTTTAATTAACATCCATCACCTCACATAGTTTCAACTATTTTTCTTATGATGAAAACTTTTAAGATCCACTCTCTTAGCAACATCCAAATATACAATATAGCATGGTGACTACAGTCACCATGATGTACATTATTACATCCCCAGGACTTATTTATTTTATACTTGGAAGTTTGCATCTTTTGACCACCTTCACCCATTTCCTCAACCCCCTGCCTCTGGCAACCACCAATCCGTCGCTGTTTCTATGAGTTCAGATTTTTAGATTGTACATATAAGTGAAATCATACAGTATTTTTCTTTCTCTGTCTGACTTTTTTCACTTAGTATTATGCCCTCAGTGTCCAACAATGTTGTCACAAATGGCAGGATTTCCATTTTATGGCTGAATAATATTCCATTGTATATGTATACCACATCTTTTTTTTAACATTTTTATTGGAATATAATTGCTATACAATGGTGTGTTATTTTCTGCTGTATAACAAAGTGAATCAGCTATATGTATACATATATCCCTATATCCCTTCCCTCTTGCGTCTTCCTCCCACTTTCCCTATCCCACCCCTTTAGGTGGACACAAAGCACAGAGCTGATCTCCTTGTGCCATGCGGCTGCTTCCCACTAGCTATCTATTTTACATTTAGTAGTGTATATATGTCAATGCCACTCTCTCACTTCATCCCAGCTTACCCTTCCCCCTCCCCGTGTCCTCAAGTCCATTCTCTATGTCTGCATCTTTATTCCTGTCCTGCCGCTAGGTTCTTCAGAACCAATTTTTTTTTGTTTGATTCCATATATATGTGTTAGCATACAGTATTTGTTTTTCTCTTTCTGACTTACTTCACTGTGTATGACAGACTCTAGGTCCATCCACCTCACTACAAATAACTCAGTTTCGTTTCTTTTTATGGATGACTAATATTCCATTGTATATATGTGCCACATCTTCTTTATCCATTCATCTGTCGATGGACACTTAGGTTGCTTCCATGTCCTGGTTATTGTATATAGAGCTGCAATGAACATTGTGGTACATGACTCTTGCGGGCCTCTCACTGTTGTGGCCTCTCCCGTTGCAGAGCACAGGCTCTGGATGCGCAGGCTCAGCGGCCATGGCTCACGGGCCCAGCCGCTCCACAGCATGTGGGATCTTCCCGGACAAGGACACGAACCCGTGTCCCCTGCATCGGCAGGCGGACTCTCAACCACTGCGCCACCAGGGAAGCCCTATGACTCTTTTTGAATTATGGTTTTCTCAGGGTATGTGCCCAGTAGTGAGATTGCTGGGTCGTATGATAGTTCTATTTTTAGTTTTTTAAGGAACCTCCATACTGTTCTCCATTGTGGCTGTATCAATCTACATTCCCACCAACGGTGCAAGTGGGTTCCTTTTTTTCACACCCTCTCCAGCATTTATTGTTTGTAGATTTTTTTAATGATGGCCGTTCTGACTGTTGTGAGGTGATACTTCATTGTAGTTTTCATTTGCATTTCTCTAATGGTTAGTGATGTTGAGCATCCTTTCATATGTTTGTTGGCAGTCTGTATATCATCTTTGGAGAAATGTCTATTTAGGTCTTCTGGCCAGTTTTGGATTTGGTTGTTTGTTTTTTTGATATTGAGCTGCATGAGCTGCTTGTAAATTTTGGAGATTAATCCTTTGTCAGTTGCTTCATTTGTAAATATTCTCCCATTCTGAGGGTTGTCTTTTCGTCTTGTTTATGGTTTCCTTTGCTCTGCAAAAGCTTTGAAGTTTCATTAGGTCCCATTTGTTTACTTTTGTGTTTATTTCCATTTCTCTAGGAGGTGAGTCAAAAAGGATCTTGCTGTGATTTATATCATAGAGTGTTCTGCCTATGTTTTCCTCTAAAAGTTTTATAGTGTCTGGTCTTACATTTTGGTCTTTAATCCATTTTGAGTTTATTTTTGTGTATGGTGTTAGGGAGTGATCTAATTTCATTCTTTTACATGTGCCTGTCCAGTTTTCCCAGCAATACTTATTGAAGAGACTGTCTTTTCCCCATTGTATATTCTTGCCTCCTTTATCAGAGATAAGGTGACCATATGTGTGTACCACATCTTCTTTACCCATTGATGGGCACTCAAGTTGTTTCCATGTCTTGGCTATTGTAAATAATCCTGCAATAAAAATATCTTTTCAATATCCTGTGTGATTTTTATACTATAAACATAGTCTCATATCCCATGGTGGTTAGCCAAATCCTGTTGCTTCAATCCTACCCAAGTGCCAAAGTGGACTCAGTGCAAATGGAGATAAGAAGGGGTCAGGAGTCCAAGAATTAGCAGACAAGTAGCCAGTATTGATATGGGTAATACCCAAGGTAGTGACCAGGAAAATGATGCTGAGCAACAGAAATAAAAGAGTTCGGAAAATTAAGAGGGAAATACAGCTGCAATATGATTACTTGGTGAGATCAGGAATAAGATAGACTTAGGAAGGACAAAAGTGAGAGGGAAAGCAATCCAAAACTAAGGCCATTTTACAAGGGGATTAGAATCTTGTATGAGCATAACTATTTTAAAGGATTGTTTAAGAAAATATGCAGCTTAATAAAAGAGAGAATAAGTTTTCAAATGAGTACTAAAGAAAGAAATGCTAAAGAATGTCGTTAAGAGGGAGTGTCATTATAGGTTAGAGTAGTTATGGAGGCAAGATATGAATCCAGTCTTGAAGTCAGGGAGGATTCAAATAGCCAGAGAGAGGATGAAAAAATATTTATATAGTGCTAGTTATATAATCATCAAGAATTTTACCCTTACCTGTCAGATGGCACATATGTATCCTTCCCAGTATAAAATTTCCAGGAAATAATTTGTATATTTCAAATTTTATTGAGGATCTACTATGTGAAAATTCTCAAAAAATGTAATTGATATTTCTGTACTTTAAAGCATAATGATTAATTTTACTTTCATAATTTAAGTAGTTTTAACAAACTCTTTATCATCATTCAGTTCCTTAAGATCTGTATTTATAAAGTAGACTTTGCAGGATGGAGAAGAAATTAGACAATTGATATAACCCAGTGTATAACTTCCTGGCTTTAGAGTAACTTTCCACTCTAAAATTATCTTTGCAAGACAAGTGACAATTTGTCTCACTGTAATTTTTTTAAGTGGAAACTTTATTTTTCCAAAGTATTTCAACTTTTAGTGAAATGTTTTCCCAGCCTGGACTTCTATAAGACCACATTCTATTTTCAATCATCAACTTTGTGCTAGGAATTCAATCATCAACTTTGTGCAAGCCCTTGAAGGTATATATATGGTCCTATATATGTTTATTTCTCTTTAAAGATCATTTTCATTATGAAGGTGATTAAATTCAGAAAAATAGAGGAAATGTCACATAGTCTTAGTATGCAGTATAACCTCTGTTAAGAGTTCACTATACTTTCAAAAAAAAAAAAAACGGGTTCACTGTACTTTCTTCCAGTCTGTTTCTATAGTATATTTTTTTTACATATTTGTGATCAAATATCACATATAAGACATAGTATGCAGATTTTAAAATATTATGTTTACATATTCGGATTATAATACTATTATAGACTAATTCTAGTGAATTTGGAATTTTTGAGGAGTAAAAAAGAAAACAAATGATGTGAAATCCATTTACCCAAAGACAAAATATATATACTGGCATATTCCTTTAGGACTTTTTCTTTTTTTTTTAAACCTAGTTAAATCTGTATTGTGTTATAGAGGTTTTTAAGTATAGTTAACACTGAGACACTTTATATAGAGAACCTGGATGTGGGATTATTTTAAAAGGGTTGGTGAATAATGATATCTGTAACTAGAGGGTATAACAGCACTGTTTGCCTGAGACTGTGCTAACCATGTCATATCAGTATCACTTGTATTTACCCATGTATTCAAAAAATGTGGGCTAACTTCTAATTTTTGGGAATGCAATAACAAGAAAAGAACCAATCTGAGAAGGACCTTGATTTGGTCTCATGGAGCTTAGAGATTAGTGGGAGAATGAAATGATCATGCTAACAGCTAAGTAATTACAAGTTGGTTGAGGACTCTGAAAGAAAGGCTTGCTGTTTTTGAGAGTATCTATAGCAGATAAACCTTCCCAATATTAGGGATGTATAGGAGGTCCCCTGAGGAATAAACATTTACTAAGGTCTGTATGTGAGAGGCAGTTAATTCGGCAAAGGAGGAGAAAGTATGATTGAAGGAAAAACATGAGTGATGTGAAATCAGGCTGTAGACTTAAGGAGAATCTAGACCAGGCAGGGGCTTATAAGCTCTGCAATAATTTTTGTCTTTATCATAAAAGCAATGGAAATTCACTAGATGGCTTGCAAACATGGAGGTAATATGTTCAGATCTACATGTTTAAAGATAACATTGCCTACAATGTTGTGATGAGACTGAAAAGGCCAGAGTAGATAGGGATAGTTTGCACTAGAGTGCTGGCAACAGGGATGATAAGTACACAGGCTCAGGAGAAATTCAAGGGTGCTTTTGACAGTTGCTGGGCTCTGTTATGGTTGGACACTGGAGGGTGAGGGGGTGGCAGGTAGGTGAAGAAGGAGGCAAGTGGAATCCAAAACAGAAGTGAAGGAATCAGCCTTCAGTAGGAGATAGAATACATGTTCCAATTTTCCTTTGAGGAATTTTTCCCTTTTTCATATTCAGCTCCAGGTTTGGGCTCTGATTAGTTGAGGCCAATCAGCATCTCCCAGCTCAGACCACAGCAGATGAAGGTGTGACTCAATCAGAAGCAAGGAGACACAGGCAGACAGTCACAGGTGCTTTGGGGAAAAAGAAGCTTCTCTGTGAGTCCTCCCATTCCCTGCATGGTGTAGCTTGAGAGTAGGAGGCTGGGAACTGCCAAGGCAGTTCATAACAGTGGGGAGGAGCTAAAGATGTCAGAGGCACTGTGTAAATCTGAGGGTGGAGGTGTAACCCAGGAAGGCAGAGACAGGGGAGAATCAAAGAAAATAAAGACACCAGAATTCTGATGACATCCTTTGAGCCCTTACATTACATATTTCTTGAAGCCAGCCTTACTTCTGGACTTTTCAGTTACATTAATCAATAATTTCCTTTTTGTTTAAGTCAGTTTGAGTTGGATTCCTTATAGCTTTCCTATGTCAGTAAAAGCAGTTAACTGCTTTAACAAAATACCATAGACTGGTTGGCTTAAACAATAGAAAATTATTTCTTTCTGTTCTGAAGGCTGGGAAGTCTAAGATCAAGGTGCTGGCCAATTCAGTTCCTGGTGAGAGCCCTCTTCCTGATTTGCAGATAGATAGCCATCTAACATGGAGGGTGAAGGGGTGAGGGGCTCTCATATGCCTTTTCTTATTAAGACACTAATCCCATCATGAGAGCTCCACCATCATGACCTAATTACCTCCCAAAGACCCCATCCCCCAAAACCATCACATTAGGGATTAAGATTTCAACATATGGATTTAGGGAGGGACACAAACATTCAATCCATAGCACCCTACAAAGGTCTGATAGAGATACAATTCTCCCCTATCAATTGATTTATTCTAGGATCTTCAGTTCCTCTGATGCAGATGAAGAGAAAGGAAATAGAAGGTTAATCCAGGGTTGAAATTTGGCCAAGTGGCTATGATACAAGAGAAAGGAAGAAGGTATTTAGGGTATTGGCAACAGAATCATGGAGCTGATAAACCATTCAGTCTAAACTTGATAAGGAGCAAAGTAAAAAAAAAAAAAAAAATACAGAGGGATGATATATTGGAATAACGAAGAATCAATTCACTGGAGCCCCCAAATAGATTAAAGAATGATTGTGCTAATAGGAATTTAACAAACACACTGGAAGGGCACAAGGTTGTAGAGAGAAAGCAGTATGCCTGAACTAGTTATTTTGGAGGTGGAGATATTTTGAATGGTGACAAGGTACAGAATAGGACTGACAGAGTAGATGGTTGAAATGGAGTGAGGAAGGAAATGGAGCAATTGAGATGTCAAAGCACTGGTGCTATCACCCTTGAAATGGTGAGATCTCCTGGGATGAGGGAAGGGCTTGGGATGGGGAGGACTCTGATTCAGGCTGTGAATGTTCAGTGAATGAGTGGGAGAGACTGAGAGATCAGGAGATGTTAGCTGTGAGGGAAGGGTGGTATAGAAAATGAGCACAGGCCCCATGGGCACCAGATTCTTAGAGGATACTGGAAGAAACAGAAATCTGGGAGCAGAAATAAGATACAAGGTATTCAACCATCCCACTCCAATCTCAAGTTTCATGGGAGAGAATAAAGAGCTCCTGCTAGAGGACTCTGTTTGAGAGGATGGTCTGGGAAGTAAAGTGCAACAGGGGAAAGCCAAGTCTGAGTTCAGGGAAGGAGTGAATTGACCTGTCTGAGAACAGACTGGGAGGAGGACTTGGTGGATTCTTGTGCGGCGACTCAACAGACAGGAAGGAGGAACTTGGAAGGTTTCGGCGAGTTAGTGCGCTGGATCAGGGATGAAGGCTTTAATCTAACCTATGGTGATGCTGGTATAATTGAAGACAATAGAGCAGGGGGAACAGCATATACTTTGGGTGCTAACTGTTTAAAACAGAGATGAGAACCATAGTGGGGAGAGGTACTTGGTTGAGTGGACACTGGACCTCATGCAAATGGCATGACCAACTTGAGTCAAAGTCGTGGGAACCCAAACAGCTTGTGTCTGAACTACTTGGCCTGCTTAGCTGCTGTGTTAAAGGAAACAAACTGTTCCCACAGGAGGTCTGGGAATGGGCTGGACTGTACCCAGTCCCTGGGGCTGGGGATCAGAGACCAGGACCTACACACAGTGGAGCTGCTGTGGCCACATTAGGCACCACCAGTACCAGCACAGAAGGAGTACTCAGGAGATGCCTGGTCTTTGATGATGTTATCTTTGATCCATAATCCCTCATCTGCAATTGTGAAACTCAAAAGGCTTTGAAAAACTGAAGGGGTTGTTTTGTTTGCAAGTCTGTGGCAAACTCATTTGGCAGCAAAACCCACCCTAAATTTATGTGAGGCAATTTGTTGTATTTATATATCCCACTTAGAGTAACAATTCGAACATTTTGTTTCAGGGAAAAAAAAGAAGTATGTGTCTCATCATGGGGTGTTCCCTAGACCCTGCTGATGGTATTTTATGATACTGCAAATTCAAAACAAATTTTTGAATTGTAAAACACACCTGGACCTAAAGTTTCCAGGTAAAAGATTATAGATGTGTATTACAATTGTTAGCTTCACAATTAATGTTCCTAACCCCCAGTGAGGGCAGTGCTATTACTATTCTTCCCATATTGCAAATGAGGATTATCACAATGCTATATTATTCTTTCCAATAGTGGCAAAATCAAAATATGGACACATGTCTGTGTGCTTCTAAAGCTTAAGCAGAATTCCTATTGGTATCAGTCAATGAGAAAGTAGGTTGACCTTGATGACTTTCTCCGACCTCCTAGGTGCTGATAGAATTACCTTCTTACCACCATTATCTAAAGAGCAAATTGATAATTCATGGCTCCCAGGGCAGGGGTAGTATAAAGAAGGCTGAAATGGGACCTCTTCTTACCCCCCACCCTCTGACTGGCAGCAGAGACATAGAGAGAACTCAAGAAGTTAGGGCTCCCTGGATGCACTAATACTGGTGCTCATCATCTCCGATTCTTCCAGGAGGATGCTCTGTACCACCATCAGCAATAATCCCTCTCCCCCTCCCCAACAACAATTCCAGGAGCTGTGGTTTCAATAACAAATAGAAGAGGCCTATTCTTAGGATTGGACATTGATTTGTTTCCAAATTTCTGGCCAAAAGTTAACTGTCAATCTGATGTTTCAGTATTGTGAGTTCTATCTAGCCTTTTTCTGTGTCTCATTTTGTAGTGAAATAGTAAGAAAAGTTCTACTAGTATTTAACCAGACAGTATTCTAAAATGATAATCTTGTCCTATACTTTTAGATACCATCCTTTTCCCAAGGGTTTTAGCACCGTTCCTGGGATAGTGTATCTTGAATTAGTGCTAGTTGATTACTTAATTAATTAGGAGCAGACTCCTCTGAAAGAGAAATTTTTAATCTGCCCTAATCCCTGTTTGCTATCTTTCTTAGCCTTTACATTCATGGGTTCTAAGTAAAAGTAATACAAGAAGGCAAACAAAACAAACAAAAAACCAGAAAGCTTACCTAGAGAGCTTTCATCATTGAAATAAAGTATCTACTTTATGACTTCAGTATGGGGTAATGGGGGAAGCACAGGGAGTGTTGACAGATGTAAATTGAGATGGGAGTACTAAGGCAGAGGGCTTGAGAGGGTTGACCCCAGAGCCCACCCAACAGTTTAATCCCTTCTAATCACTAGCCCTGTGACCTTGGTCAGGTCATTTGAACTCTGTACTTTGGCTTCCTCACCAATAATATGGGAGTAATAATAATATACCTATTTCTTTGTGTTTAGTATTAAACTGAGATCATATGCATAAAGTGGTTGGCTCGCAATACACCCAAACTTAGCCACACATGTTTATCTTGAGTATAATTTCCTAGTAGTATCACTCAATCTCACCTAGGGTGCCATTCATGTCTCCAACTCATGCAATTTTTTAAACTCTAGGTTAAAAATAAACAATGACAGCACAATAATTGTAAAGACAAAGGCACAAAATTTGAGTTAATCCAATTCCATCCTGTAACCCAATTCCATCATATGATTCCATCTATTGACCACTTAGAGTTTACATTTGCATTTAAAATTTAAAACAGTGAAGCAGAAAAGTGTAATGTTTTTGTTTACACTATGATATTCATTTTTAGTTTTTACTAGCAAGATAATGTATACGCAAGTGAATTTTTTAAATTATCATATTCTGCCTGTCTTCTTTCGTCACTATGTGTTTTGTTCCATATCTATTACTAAAAATAATTTTGACATTTTGTGGTGAGGTGGTATGATCTGTTTCAGGTGTCAAATATGCTAGGCTTGCCACTCTTTGTAACTTCTAAAGTGATTTTATAACGTTGTTATGACTCACCAAACCCATATCAGTTTCTGGTTCCCTTTGAATCTTGACTCTACCAAGTCAGGAGTATGGCTCTGAGCAAGTGGCTTTCTCCTTCCAGTCACAGTTTCTCACTTGGAAAATAGGGGTAGGAACAGCTGTGTCAAAAAACTGTCTCCAGGATTGAGTGGAATAACACAGCACAGTAGCTGCCAACGTGCTGCTACCAAGTGCTTCTCTTGTCCATTCTATCTGTATAAGAATGGATTACTCTGGCCTATCTCTAAAGCTCTTCCTGGCTAGGACTGAATTGATCCTATGATCATAATACGTAGACATTCAGGGCTGGATATCGTATCAAAACTAGGCGCTTCCTCCCCCTGGGAAACGCCTCAATCCTGAAGGTTCAGATGTATTCAGCAGGTCCTTCACTCTTGTTCCTGTTCCACAAGAAAATACCCTATGTATATTCAAGGTTAGATACCATATCTGCTCAACCAAAGATGTTACTGGTACATATTAATTATGTGGCACACATAAAACAGGATAGAGTTGCTTGACAATTAAAAATATGGTATTTGCAAAGTATGGTCAGGAATTTGGGAAGGAGGGAGGGGAGCGGTCTGCATGAAATGAGGCATCTGTTATGTTGTCAAGTTGATAATTCTAGATTCCCTACTTTTCATATCAACTTCTCTATTTTAGGAGCCTCCAGAACATTCCACACAACTTCAGATCTACCTTGCTAGTCCTTAAATTTAGCGAGCTTTGTCTTTCAAAATTAGAGAAAAAAAAATTGTTTTAATGTATTTGCCTTTTTAAAGCTGAGTAAATTTCCCTCTGTTTTCTTTGAGTTTTTAATGAAAGGTCATTGTTCTTTTTTTCCAACTCTGAGATGACTGTGGCTCCATGAAAGGAAGGATAATTTATTATAATTAGTATTTGAATTACAACTTCTGCACCATTACTTCCATATTAGTGACAAAATGCCTTCACTGACATTTCATTTAATCTTCATGGACATTGGCACACACAGTACACTGTTATTAAGATGCTGGTATTACTCCCATTACATTTGACGCTCAGAGCCTCTGAGGGCTGAAGCACCAGGACCAGGTAACGCAGGCTCTTGGGTCTATGCTTGATTTCATACAATCCCATGTGCTTCTCCTCAGTGATCTAGTTTGCAGGTCAGATACCCCCACAAGGCTGTAGGCAAAGGGAGGATATAGTCAGTATCCTATACTCTTTTATTTCTCCAGAGTTAGTATACATAGCAACTTCTCAAAAAATATCTGCCAAAGAATGGAAGAAAGGTCTACTTTTACAAATTTTAGAATTTGTAAAATTCTTTTAGACTTTTAGAATTTTTACAAATCACATTTCTTTTGATCAACATATCTGCTCTTCCTTCACTATCGCTATACAATCCTCTCAGTAGAGATGAAGAAATGGAAGTGAAGGGAAGTGCGGAATTACCTCCAAATCCTACTGCTAGTAGGAGGAAATGAAAGGACTCAAACACAGATCTTCTGGAGTTCATTTCTGAGTTCTTTCCAATAAGCCATATTGAACTGTTGGAGTATAGCTGTACCTTAGAGATTAACAAGTAGTCCAGTTACACTGCAGACAGGAGACCAGAAATTCACCTTACTCAGGTGAGGAGACACAGGGGTGTTGAGAATGATGAGAGAGCTACAGGATCCCAGAAAAAGGACAAGGAGACCACAGAGAACTTGGGCTTAGCAACCAAAAGTAAACAGTCAGGACGATGGACTCTACTGCAGTGTTGAATGATATGCTCCAAAGAACAAGAGTAAACAAGTTGCACCTTCATGACCATCATTCCAGAGGTAACTTCAGACCAACCACTAAACCACAGGGACCAGTGAGGAGTCCTCTCATAGCTACATGGAATCTCATAGCTACCCCTTTACCCTGAGTGCCATCTGAAAGAGGAAGAGGGCAGAGGGAGTTCTGGAAGAGAAATATTTATGAGAAAGAGACCAAGTCACTTCAAAGAGCTGAAACTGAGCTAACTTTCACCATTTAGTTCCTCTCTCCCACTCCTTACTGCTAAGCAGAAGGGTGAGGTTCATGAGTAAAATCAGAGTCATTGTAGGAAATAAAGAAGCTGCATTTTCTTATCATGGCTGAGTCAAAATATAGACTTCAGTCTTCCTGCTCACTTAAACACAATATTTCCTAAAGCTAATTGAGGATTTATGTGTTAATCCCTACAAATGGAAAGGGCAAAAAGCCAACATAATTTCTGCAGAAGAACTGAAGATTTCTCTATTACAAATCATTGCATATTCATTCAAAGAATATTTTTAACTGCCTACTACAAGTTAGGCCTTGGGATTGAATAGTGAACAAAACAGAAAAGGTAGTTAATTCACTATACAAAGTGAATCTCAGGAGTTTGGGAACTGGTCCAAGGTCAAATAATTAATAAACTGTAGAGTCAGGATTTAAAATCAGGTGTGTCTGATTCTAAAGCCCATCCTCTTCTATCTCATCATACTAGTTGAGTATGAACTAGAAAAATATGGAATTTTATGCTTACAGCTCTTTTTAAAAAAAATAAACAGCAGAAATTTATTTCCAAGATCATGGTCCTGGCAGATTTAGTGTCTGGTTAACAGGTGACCATCCTGTCACTGTGTCCTCATGTGGTGGGAGGGGCAAGGGTCTCTAGGTTTCTGGGGTCTCATTATTTTTTTTCCTTTTTATTCTTATTGAGTCATAATTAATTTACAGTGTTCTGTTAGTACAGAAAAGTGATTCAGCTAAATATATATATATATACTTTTTCAGATTCTTTTCCATTATAGGTTATTACAAGATATTGAGTATAGTTCTCTGTGCTATACAGTAGGTCCTTGTTGTTTACCTAATTTATATGTAGCACTATGTATATGATGACCGCAAACTCCTAATTTATCACTGCTCCTCCTCCCCCACCACCCCCTTTTGTAACCACAACTTTGTTCTCTATGTCTGAGTCTATTGGTGTTTTGTAAATAAGTTCTTTTGTATCATATTTTTAGATTCCACAAATAAGTGATATCATATGAGATTTGTCTTTGTTTGACTTACTTCACTTAATATGATAATCTCTAGGTGCATTAAAAAGAATGAAATAGATATCATGAACAATTTATGTTTACATTTTTAAACCAAATATACTTATGTTGAGAACGATGTGTGTGTTTATGTACAGATGTATTATAAAGATGTAGAGTACAAAGACCTTCAAGATGGTGGAGGAATGAGACATGGAGATCACCTTCCCCCCTCAAATACATCAGAAATACATCTACATGTGGAACAACTCCTACAGAACACCTACTGAACACTGGAAGAAGACCTCAGACTTACCAAAAGGCAAGAAACTCCCTTCGTACCTGAGTAGGGCAAAAGAAAAAAGAAAAAAACAGAGACAAAAGAATAGGGACGGAACCTGCTCCTCTGGAAGGGAGCCGTGAAGGAGGAAAAGCTTCCACACACTAGGAAGCCCCTTCACTGGCAGAGACAGGGGTGGCGGTTGTGGGGGAAGCTTTGGAGCCACGAAGGAGAGTGCAGCAACAGGGGTGCAAAGGGCAAAGCGGAGAGATTCCCGCACAAAGGATCACTGCCAACCAGCCCTCACCAGCCTGAGAGGCTTGTCTGCTCACCTGCCAGGATGGGTGGGGGCTGGGAGCTGAGGCTGGGGCTTTGGAGGTCAGATCCCAGGGAAAGGACTAGGGTTGGTTGGTGAACACAGCGTGAAGAGGGCTAGTGCACCACAGCTAGCCGGGAGGGAGTCCAGGAAAAATTCTGGACCTGCCTAAGAGACAAGAGACAATTGTTTCGGGGTGCACGAGGAGAGGGGAGTCAGAGCTCCAGAGACGGGCATGAGCTATGTCTATCAGCATGGACACCAGAGACGGGCATGAAATGCTGAGGCTGCTGCTGCAGCCAACAAGAAGTCTGTGTGCAAGCACAGGTCACTATCCACACCTCCCCTCCCGGGAGCCTGTGCATCCTGCCACTGCCAGGGTCCCGTGATCCAGGGACAACTTCCCTGGGAGAACACAAGGCGTGCAGAGGTGGGGCCAAATCCAAAACTGAACCCCAGGAGCTGTGTGAACAAAGAAGAGAAAGGGAAATCTCTCCCAGCAGCCTCAGGAACAGCGGATTAATTCTCCACAATAAACTTATGCACCCTACATTTCTGGAATACTTGAATAGACAAAGAACCACCCCAAAACTGAGGTGGTAGACTTTGGGAGCAATGATATACATATTTTTCTCCTTTTTCTCTTTTGGTGAGTGTGTATCTGTATGCTTCTTTGTGTGATTTTGTCTGTATAGCTTTGCTTTAACCATCTGTCTGAGGGTTCTGTCTGTCCGTTTTGTTTTGGGTTTTTTTAGTATAATTTTTAACACTTGTTGTCATTGGTGGATTTGTTTTTCAGTTTGGTTGCTCTCTTCTTTCTTTTTTTATTTTTAATAATTTTTATTTAATAACTTTATTTTATTTGATTTATTTTTCTTTCTTTCTTTCTTTTTTTATCCCTTTTCTTCTGAGCCATGTGGCTGGCAGTGTCTTCATGCTCCAGCCAAGTGTCAGGCCTGTGCCTCTGAGGTGGGAGAGCTGAGTTCAGGACATTGATCCCCCAGAGACCTCTCAGCTCCATGTAATATTAAACAGCAAAAGGTCTCCCAGAGATCTCCATCTCAACGCTAAGACTCAGCTCCACTCAACAATCAGCAAGCTACAGTGCTGGACACCCTATGCCAAACAACTAGCAGGACAGGAACACAACCCCACCCATTAGCAGAGAGGCTGCCTGAAATCATAATAAGGCCACAGACACCGCAAAACACACCACCAGACTTGGTCCTGCCCACCAGAAAGACAATACCCAGCCTCATCCTCCAGAACACAAGCACCAGTCCCCTCAACCAGGAAGCCTACACAACCCACTGAACCAACCTTAGCCACTGGGGGCAGACACCAAAAACAATGGGAGCTATGAACCTGCAGCCTGCGAAAAGGAGACCCCAAACACAGGAAGTTAAACAAAATGAGAAGACAGAGAAATACACAGCAGATGAAGGAGCAATGTAAAAACCCACCAGATCAAACAAATGAAAGGGAATTAGGCAGTCTACCTGAAAAATAATTCAGAGTAATGATAGTAAAGATGATCCAAAATCTCAGAAATAGAATGGAGAAAATACAAGAAATGTTTAACAAGGAACTAGAAGAACTAAAGAGCAAACAAACAATGATGAACAACACAATAAATGAAATTAAAAATTCTCTACAAGGATCAATAACAGAATAACAGAGGCAGAAGAATGGATAAGTGACCTGGAAGATAAAATAGTAGAAATAAGTACTGCAGAGCAGAAAAAAGAATGAAAAGAATGGAGGAAAGTTTCAGAGACATTTGGGACAACAATAAACGCACCAACATTCAAATTATAGGGGGTTCCAGAAGAAGAAGAGAAAAAGAAAGGGACTGAGAAAATATTTGAAGAGAGTATAGTTGAAAACTTCACTAATATGGGAAAGGAAATAGTCAATCAAGTCCAGTAAGCACAGAGAGTCCCATACAGAATTAATCCAAGGAGAAACATGCCAAGACACATATTAATCAAACTATTAAAACTTAACTACAAAGAAAAAATATTGAAAGCAGCAACGGAAAAGCAACAAATACATACAAGGGAATCCCCATAAGGTTAACAGCGGGTCTTTCAGCAGAAACTGCAAACGAGAAGGGAGTGGCAGGACATATTTAAAGTGATGAAAGGGAAAAAGCTACAACCAAGATTACTCTACCTAGCAAGGATCTCATTCAGATTCCATGGAGAAATTAAAACCTTTACAGACAAGCAAAAGCTAAGAGAATTCAGCACTACCAAATCAGCTCTACAACAAATGCCAAAGGAACTTCTCTGGCAGGAAACACAAGAGAAGGAAAAGACCTACAATAACAAACCCAAAACAATTAAGAAAATGGTAATAGGGACATACATATTGATAATTACCTTAAATGTGAATGGATTAAGTGCTCCAACCAAAAGACATAGACAGGCTGAATGGATACAAAACAAGACCTGTATATATGCTGTCTACAAGAGACCCACTTCAGACCTAAGGACACATACAGACTGAAAGTGAGGGGATGGGAATAGATATTCCATGCAAATGGAAATCAAAAGAAAGCTGGAGTAGCAATTCTCATATCAGACAATATAGACTTTAAAATAAAGACTATTACAAGAGACAAAGAAGGACACTACACAGTGATCAAGGGATCAATCCAAGAAGAGGATATAACAATGGTAAATATTTATGTACCCAACATAGGAGCACCTCAATACATAAGGTAAATGCTAACAGCCATAAAAGGGGAAATCGACAGTAACACAATCACAATAGGGGACATTAACACCCGACTTTCACCAATGGACAGATCATCCAAAATGAAAATAAATAAAGAAACACAAGCTTTAAATGATACATTAAACAAGATGGACTTAATTGATATTTATAGGACATTCCATCCAAAAACAACAGAATACACTTTCTTCTCAAGTGCTCATGGAACATTCTCCAGGATAGATCCTACCTTGGGTCACAAATCAAGCCTTGGTAAATTTAAGAAAATTGAAATCATATCAAGTATCTTTTCTGACCACAATGCTATGAGACTAGATATCAATTACAGGAAAAGATCTGTAAAAAATACAAACACATGGAGGCTAAGCAATACACTACTAAATAACAAAGAGATCACTGAATAAATCAAAGAGGAAATCAAAAAATACATAGACACAAATGACAATGAAAACACAACGTATGGTATGCAGCAAAAGCAGTTCTAAGAGGGAAGCTTATGGCAATACAATCCTACCTCAAGAAACAAGAAACATCTCAAATAAACAACATAACCTTAAACTGAAAGCAGTTACAGAAAGAAGAGCAAAAAAACCCCAAAGTTAGCTGAAGGAAAGAAATCATAAAAATCAGATCAGAAATAAATTAGAAAGAAATGAAGGAAATGATAGCAAAGATCAATAAATCTAAAAGCTTGTTCTGTGAGAAGATAAACAAAATTGATAAACCATTAGCCAGAGTCATCAAGAAAAAAAAGGGAGAAGACTCATATCAACAGAATTGGAAATGAAACAGGAGAAGAAACAACTGACACTGCAGAAATACAAAGGATCATGAGAGATTACTACAAGCAAATATATGCCAATAAAATGGACAATCTGGAAGAAATGGACACATTCGTAGAAAAGCACAAACTTCCAAGACTGAACCAGGGATAAATAGAAGATATAAACAGACAAATCACAAGCACTGAAATTGAGATTGTGACTAAAAATCTTCCAACAAACAAAAGCCCAGGACCAGATGGCTTCACAAGTGAATTCTATCAAACATTTAGAGAAGAGCTAACACCTACACTTCTCAAACTCTTCCAAAATATAGGAGAGGGAGGAACACTCCCCAGCTCATTCTGTAAGGTCACCATCACCCTGATACCAAAACCAGACAAAGATGTCACAAACAAAGAAAACTATAGGCCAATATTTCTGATAAACATAGATGCAAAAATTCTCAACAAAAAACTAGCAAACAGAATCCAGCAGCACATTAAAAGGATCATACACCATGATCAAGTGGGGTTTATCCCCAGAATGCAAGGATTCTGCAGTATACGCAAATCAATGTGATACATCATATTAACAAATTGAAGGATATAAATCATACGATCATCTCAATAGATGCAGCAAAAGCTTTTGACAAAATTCATCACCCATTTATGATAACAATCCTCCAGAAAGTAGCAATAGAAGGAACTTAGTCAACATAATAAAGGCCATATATGACAAACCCACAGCCAACATAGTTCTCAATGGTGAAAAACTGAAACCATTTCCACTAAGATCAGGAGCAGGACAAGGTTGCCCACTCTCACCACTATTATTCAACATAGTTTTGGAAATTTTAGTCACAGAAATCAGAGAAGAAAAAGAAATAAAAGGAATCCAAATCAGAAGAGAAGAAGTAAAGCTGTCACTGTTTGCTGATGACATGATATTTTACATAGAGAACCCTAAAGATGGTACCAGAAAACTACTAGAGCTAATCAATGAATTTGGTAAAGTAGCAGGATACAAAATGAATGCACAGAAATCTCTTGCATTCCTATACACCAATGATGAAAAATCTTAAAGAGAGATTAAGGAAACACTTCCATTTACCATTGCAACAAAAAGAATAAAATACCTGGGAATAAACCTACCTAAGGAGACAAAAGACCTGTATGCATAAAACTATGACACCGATGAAAGAAATTAAAGATGCCAAACAGATGGAGAGATATACCATGTTCTTGGATTGGAAGAATCAACATTGTGAAAATGACTATACTACCCAAAGCAATCGACAAATTCAATGCAATCCCTATGAAATTACCAGTGGCATTTTTCACAGAACTAGAACAAAATATTTCACAATTTGTATGGAAACACAGAAGACCCCTAATAGCCAAAGCAATCTTGAGACAGAAAAACGGAGCTGAAGGAATCAGGCTCCCTGGCTTCAGACTATACTACAAATCTACAGTAATCAAGACAGTATGGTACTGCCACAAAAACAGAAATATAGATCAATGGAACAGGATAGAAAGCCCAGAGATAAACCCATGCACATATGTTCACCTTATTTTTGGAGGCAAGAATATACAATGGAGAAAGGACAGCCTTTTCAATAAGTGGTGCTGGGAAAACTGTACAGCTACATGTAAAAGACTGAAATTAGAACACTCCCTAACACCATACAAAAAAATAAACTCGAAATGGATTATACAGCTAAATGTAAGGCCAGACACTATAAAACTTTTAGAGGAAAACATAGGCAGAACAGTGTATGACATAAATCACAGCAAGATATTTTTGACCCACCTCCTAGAGAAATGGAAATAAAAACAAAAATAAACAAATGGGACCTAATGAAACTTAAAAGCTTTTGCATGGCAAAGGAAACCATAAACAAGACGAAAAGAAACCCTCAGAATGGGAGAAAATATTTGCAAATAAAGCAACTGACAAAGGATTAATCTGCAAAATTTACAAGCAGCTCATGCAGCTCAATATCAAAAAACCAAAAAACCCAATCCTAAAATGGGCAAAAGACCTAAATAGACATTTCTCCAAAGATGATATACAGATTGCCAACAAACACATGAAAGGATGCTCAACATCACTAATCATTAGAGAAATGCAAATCAAAACTACAATGAGGTATCACCTCACACCAGTCAGAGTGGACATCATCAAAAAATCTACCAACAATAAATGCTGGAGAGGGCGTGGAGAAATGGGAACCCTCTTGCACTGTTGGTGGGAATGTAGATTGATACAGCCACTATGGAGAACAGTATGGAGGTTCCTAAAAAAAACGAAAAATAGAACTACCATATGACCTAGCAATCCCACTATTGGGCATATACCCTGAGAAAACCATAAATCAAAAAGAGACATGTACCACAATGTTCATTTCATCAATATTTACAATAGCCAGGACATGGCATCAACCTAAGTGTCCATCAACAGATGAATGGATAAAGAAGATGTGGCACATATATACAATGGAATATTACTCAGCCATAAAAAGAAACTAAATTGAGTTATTTGTAGTGAGGTGGATAGACCTAGAGTTTGTCATACAGAGTGAAGTAAGTCAGAAAGAGAAAAACAAATACCATATGCTAACACATATACATGGAATCTAAAATAAAATGGTTATGAAGAACCTAGGGGCAGGGCAGGAATAATGATGCAGACATAGAGAATGGACTTGAGGGCACGGGGAGGGGGAAGGGTAAACGGGTACGACGTGAGACAGTGTCATGGACTAATATATACTACCAAATGTGAAATGGATAGCTAGTGGGAAGCAGCCGCATAGCACAGGGAGATCAGCTCGGTGCTTTGTGACCACCAAGAGGGGTGGGATAGGGAGTGTGGGAGGGAGACGCAAGAGGGAGGAGATATGGGGATATATGTATATGTAAAGCTGATTCACTTTGTTAAGCTAACACAGGATTTTAAAACAATTATACTCCAATAAAGATGTTTTAAAAATTTAAAATAAAAGAACAAAATAATGCCATTTGCAGCAACATGGATGGACCTAAAGATTATCTTTTTTATTTTTTTTGAAGACATGGTATACAATTTGTACGACTTAATGAATCTCTAATCTACCTTAACCTCCCTTAAAGAAGTTGGGGGTCCTAAGTCTGTGCATTTGTGTCACCTAGCTAGTGATGATACTTGCGCTGTTTTAAGAAAACCAAATTGAGCCATAGGAACGAAATACTACAGTCAATGTTTCTAAAGTGTGGTCCCTGGACCAACTGTATCAGCTTCACCTGAGGACTTGCTAGAAAGGCAAATTCTCAGGCCATACTTCAGACCCACTGAATCAGGAGCTCTGGGCATGGGGCCCAGAACTATGTATTTTAATGAGCTCTCCAGATAATTAGATGCACAGAACAGTTTGAGAACCACTATTTTAAAGGCAGCAGGAAGTGCTAGTTAGTCAGTTGTCCTGAGTTAGCGCTTATGAAGAGACCTATTTGTCATCATGGGTAATTCAACCAACTAATTCCACAGATGAGAAAATGACGTCCAGAGAAACAAAGTGACATATGCAAGGTCATGGAGCAAAATAGTGACAGAAATAAAGTAGAATCCAGTTTGGTCCTTCCAAATACCACAGTGGTTTGGCTGAAGCAGTACTTTCTGATGAACAGAACGTGAAAAGGCAGGGTGGGGACTGGAAGGAAGTTAATAACTTTTATAGGCCAAGATGTGGGATCTGGTTTAGGAACCAGCACACAACCGGGGTTGAGATGGAATCTGACACCCAATTTGAGACTAGAATAGGCCAGCATGAAGCACAGGAGGCAAAGGAGAAATCTGAGCTGGAGGTGGAAGGGCATCTCTCCCCGTTACCCTGTCTGGGCCACCTCCAGCTCCCACAGATCCCGCCTCTGTTTTGCCATTTGGATGAATTACCTAGCTCAGCGTCTGCTTCCTGGACCCTCCTCCACCCACAGCCCCTGGATCTGATCTCCATCCATCTTCACCCAGGCTGAGAGCCCCAGGGAGCTCTGGAAAGGCTCCAGTCCACAGTAGGAATGAGAAGCAGAGCTTCCAGCAGACCTGCTGTTGGTGAGTAGAGTCAGGGAACAGGATCACCTAATCCTTGTGAAATTACCAGGTGTGACTGAGCAGGTAAAGAATATTTTGTTTAGGGAGAAAAAAAAAAAGAACAAAACAACACAATATCCCTCCATGACTCTAAGTCCACCAACTTTTCCAAAGAAGTTATTGCTGTGTTGTTTTTTGTCAAACCAATCCCATCTAGAATATTCATTCAGTGGATATGTAACACTGAAGTGTCTGAATTGGTGAAAATAACTGGATTTTTTTCACCTTTAATCCAGATGCTAGTGATTTCATCCCAGGTGGAATTTCCATCACTTAACCAGTCTGGTAAGATACTTAATATCATCAATCCTCAGTTGTTTCATGTGTCAAATTAAAATAATAATTGAGATAATTCCTGCTTTATCCATCTCATAGGATGAGGTCAAGTGAGATAATGGTTGTTAAAGTGCTTTGCAATCTGTAAAATATCACACAGGTGTGAACTCTATGTTATCATCATCACTTCAAATTTCCTTGACCAACTTCTATAGCCCCGATTTACTAATGTATTTTATGGCTACATCCTGGAGCTTATCATTAAAAGGAAATGTCCCACCCCTGACATCTTAAACTCTAATATACAAATCTCTGATTCTAATTTCCTATCAGTCCAGTTTTCCCTTCCTTATGCCTACCACACATATTTTGTGACCTCATCACAACCCTCTAGCTCTTTGATCCTTTTTTTTCCACTGTCAGCTTCTTCCTACCTTCACTTCCTTCCCTGTCCACTAGAACTACATGTTTATCACTGTAATCATTCTGTTGCAAATGCTCTCACTCTCCCAATCTCTTTTTCTTCCACCATACTTGCACTCAAATGCTGTCTTATATCAATGTAACCACCTGCCTTCTCCCCATCTCATCCCCTGGTTACTGAGCACTGTTGGAAGAAATGACACAATTGGATGGACTGGAGCCATTCTAAATTTATGGTCTCCAAATTCATTGGGTGTTATTGCCAGAGCAAACATTCCACATCTTACTCTGGTCAAACTACCTTCCTAATTGCTGCTCCCTTCTCTTAGTAATAAACTGGTTGACTTTTCAGAGAGAATCGAGATTATCAGATAAGCACTTGAAAACTCTCCTTCCAAAACCACAAACTTAAACATCTACATCTAAGTCCAACTTTACCTCCAGGGATCCTATAACAGACCAATGAACATTCTTCTCCTATCCAAGGCAAATTCCTCCATTTCTTTTTCCTGTTGACCTTCACCCAACCCCCCTAGAGATTTCCTCTTTCCTGGATACCAAATCTCTAAAAGGTTGAAAGAAAGCCACCCTCTTCTAGCACCTCTGCTCATTTCACTTATCCTTCACAATCAAATTCTCCTGAAGAATGATCTACAATCACTTCATCTCTCCAATTCTCCATTCAGTCTTCAATCCATGACAATCAGCTCCCCCTCATTGCTCTGCTGAATCTATCTTGGTTGAAGTTACCAGTCACATTCTAATTGCAAATTGCCTAATTGCTAGTGACTCTTGGTGGATCACATTGCATCATCTCACTGATACTCTGGCCTCTTCTTCTTCTAACCCTCTATTTCATTGTCTCCTGAGATATGACTCCTTAGTGAATCCCCTGACCCACTCTGACATTTCCTTCCTGTTTATATCTATATATATATATTTCCTTTATATATATATATATATATATATATATATATACACACACACCAGATTCTTCATACCTTAGATCTATCTATCTATCTATATCTATATCTATATCTATATTAGATTCTTCATATCTGCCACTCCCTGAAATGCTGGGTTTCCCAAGACTAATTTGACTTTTTTAAAAAGATATATTACTACTTCCTTGGTGATCTCACCTGCTCCAGGGGTTTTGTGCTGACGATTCTTTCATTGATAATGATTTCCAATCAGGAAACTTCAACCTCAAGTGTGCAGTCAACTGATTACTGGACATTTCCACTTAATCAATGTGTCCAAAAAGGAATTTAATATGTTCACCCCAAATCTGGCTTTCCTCCTGTACTCCTTACCTTGGAAAGCAATATCACTACACCTAAATTCTGAAGGTAATTTTGGCCCTTTGCTGTTCCTCACTGTGACATCACTTAGCCCTCATGGCTACATCTCTTCTCCCCATCTTCTCTGCCTCTGCCTGAGTTCAGGCATTCATTCTCTCTCCCATGGATTGCTGCTATCATTTCCTGATTGTTTTTCTTTCTTCCAGTATTAGACCATTCTGATACAGTCATTATATCAAAGCAATCTTTCTAAAACAAATGTCTATCAGTATTCCTGCCATTTTTTTAAGTACTCACTATGTGTCAGGAATCATGCCATTCTTTACATTCATTGTCTTATTTGAGTCTCACAACAACCCTATAAAGGAAATAATGATATTCACATTTTCAGGAAAAAAAATGTCATGAAACTACTAAATGGGCAAATCAGCAATTAAATCAAAGCATTGTGCTCTATGTCCATCTACTAATATGTTTCGTCATGGCCCAGACGATAAGTCCAGACTCCTTAACAGGCCACCTCCCTGGAAACCTGCTCATATCCTAGCTTCTCATAGCCTCTACATGAAATCTTTACCCCTCCTTCCCCCTCCCTCCCCTCTTCTCTCTTCACACCTGAAGAACTGCCTGTTGTTTCTTCTGCACCCTCACTAAACTATGTAGAGACTTCTATCAGAGCACCAGCCCAATTTCATCATATTTGTTAATTCCTTCCCATAAGACTGTACGTGAGCTTCTTGAGATCATCTTTGTCTCCAGGACCTATTATCATCTTTGGTATATAGTACATGGGTTGGCAAACTATAGCCCATGGGCCAAATCTGGCTTGCCAAGTGTTTTTTGTAAATAAAATTTTATTGGAACAATGCCACTTCTAGTCATGTACATACTATCTATGGCTGCTTTCATACTACAACGTCATAGGTGAGTAGTTACAACCAAGACTTTATGGTCTGCAATCCTGAAGTATTTACTATCTGGCCCTTCACAGAAAATGATTATCAGTCTCTGACATAGTACATGCATAATTAATGTTGGAGAAGTAAAAGAATGCATGCAACATTGGCTGAATGAATCTATGAATTATTGAATCATTATTGAGTATAGTATCTTTGGGCAATAGGAAGTAAGAAATAAGAAAATTTAGATTTAAGCAAGAATTTTCTAGCAATTAGTAACGATCTCGTTTTAACCACAGTCCCCTGAGAGGAACAGAAGTGATATCCCCCTCCCCTTTTTTTATAATAAAGTAGAGACTCATGGAAGTAAAGCCATGAGCCTGTGGTCACCTGACCAGCTCAGGCTGGAGCCAGGATTAGAACTCTATCATTTATGGGAAACCAGAAGACATGGAAGCCCATTGGGTCCTTAGAGATCAGTCTCCTGGAGAACAGAGCAAGGTAGGAAAGAATGAGAGTACATCCAGAGGGGCAAGGAAAAATATCCGACATTAATAATAATGACTCTACCTATCTTCTCAGAGTTGTTGTGAATGAGCATTGTTGTTTATAAAGTACTTAGAAAACATAAAGCATTGAGTGTTTCAGGATGACAAAGGACTTTTCTTATCTTGCTCCTTTTACCATTCCATCAACCTATAAGATCAGAATTCTTCAATTAAAAAACCCACAAACTCAGAAAGCTTAACTTTCACCCAACTGAGTGGTGTTCAAACTCTGATCTCTCCAGCTCTAAAACCTTGTTCTCTTTCCTATTCCGGGCCACTTCTCTTCACATATGAACATATCCGTTGTAGCTTGAAGGAAGAGCTTATTCCCAGAGAATAAGCCTTTAGGCCTTGCTGTATATGCTCCATGCAGGCAAGTTCGACCATGCACTTTTGACAAGTTTTGATTATTATATTTATCCCTGCAGACTTCCCAGGAACAAACACTGAATTTGTTTTTCAAATACTCCTGGTGGCTAGAGCTAGCCAGTCTATTTGGATAGAGGGTGTGGAGGCTTCCCTAACCACATCACACCCACCTAGATAACGAGACCGGATGTTACGTGACCTTCCAACATTTGCCAAAGAACAGAGTAGCAGGGAGATCCAGAGAGGGTGGGTATGTCTAGTTAATAGGGCAGAGCAGACTAAACAAGCCTACACTTTCTGACCTCTTCCTTCCTCTGGGTTCTAAACGAAAGTTCTTTCTACCCAAGAACAAAACCAGCATTTGTTCATTCATTTAACATGCACTGAGCACGGACCCCAGGACAGGTCTGGTGCTGGGCACAAGAGATGAAGAGATAAACAAAACACAATTCTTCCCTGCAAGGAGCCTCCAGTCTGGTGGGTGAAACAAACATGTAAATAGACAATAAAGATACAAGGTGGCAAGTACTCTAAGAACTTGGAACAAAGCTCTAAGAAAAAGCAAGCTCCTCTCTCTGGAATGTGGAGACGTCAGGAAGGAGGTAACATTGGAGCTGGGTTTTAAAGAATAAGTAGGTTTTCTCAGGGTTTATGCCCAGTAAGCCTACTTATTCTTTAAAACCCAGCGCCAATGTTACCTCCTTCATGAGAGTGAAGTAAGTCAGAAAGAGAAAAACAAATACCATATGCTAACACAAATATACGGAATCTTAAAAAAATAAAAATGGTACTGATGAACTAGTTGCAGGGCAGGAGTAAAGAGATAGACATAGAAAATGGACTTGAGGACATGGGGTGGGAGGGTGCGAAGTGAAAGTAGCATGGACATATATACACTACCAAATGTAAAATAGTTGGCTGGCAGGAAGCAGCCGCATAGCACAGGGAGATCGACTCAGTGCTTTGCGATGACCTGGAGGGGTGGGATAGGGAGGACGGTAGGAAGGCTCAAGAGGGAGGGGGTGTGGGGACGTGCGTGTGCATATGGCTGATTCGTTTTGTTGTGCAACAGAAACTAACACAGTATTATGAAGTAATTATACTCCACTAAAGATCTATTAAAAAAATAAAAAGAATAAGTGGGAATTTACCAAAAAAGGATAATAATTATAATAATAATCCTAGTAATTTACTGCCTACAGTTTATGAACCAAAAGCTAGGCGAGGAACTTCATAGCCTTTGTCACTAATTCTCACTCTGATTACATTTTAGGAGCAATGAAACTATTGCTTAGAGAAGGAATATAGCACGTCCAAATTCACAAAGGCAGTAAGAGGCAGAGCTAGGTCTGGGCCCAGGTGTTCCTCACTTTAAAAACTGTATTATTTTGGTACTTCCGTTTCCATTGAGGGTAAGAGAGGCAGAATGACATCTTCAGAGAAAAGTGAGCTGTTTCCAGTACAGCCGCTAGAGGAAAGGTGTGAGAGCTGAGGCTGAGAGATGACATGGAGCTCAGATTTTGAAAGGCCTCTTATGTGTCACCCATTTCTATTTTTGCCTTGTGATTACTGGGAAGAAGCCAAAATCAGATTTCTAATTTAAAAATGTCATTGTTGGAGAAGTGAAGAGAAAAAAATTGGAAGCAGATGGAAGGCAAGGAGACCCACCAAAAAGCTGTTGCCTCCATCCAGGTCAGAGACATTTGAGACCTGAATGAAGAATGTATTTAATGAGGATAGAATTTGCAAAATCAATGTGAACGGGAGCCACATTCTGCAATGGGTTCCCCAATAAAATGGGACTGTGCTTTGAGATCATTTGTGTTTTGTAGATGGAAAGTTGAGGCCCAGAGAGGGGATGAGGAAGGACACAGAGGGTGTTATCCCCAGAGCCCAAGCCCATCTCTGGACCTTTGTGGTCCGAAGCCCTTTTTCCCTTCTGACAGCCCTTCATGGGTGCTATAAGCCAGGGTTCCCTCCACCGCCACATCAATGGACATTCCCTCCTATGAGTTGCAGCTGTTTCTCTCTCCCCCCAAGTCATCCTGGAGTATCTCCCAGCACATGGACAACATCCAGCCATCTCATAAGGCTGGCAGGAGGAAGCCCATAACAATGAACAAATGTTCAGGGAAACCCCCCAGTGATTCCCCAAACGAGCTGAGGCAAAGCAAACCCTCCTCGAGCTCATGCTTCACTGAGCAAGCAGATTGTCTGAGCAGGATCAGGTGAGGAGGAAAAGCAGGATGGTGGAGCCCGAAATTCCCATGACAGGCTTTGAGGCAGAGGCCCAAGTGCAGTCAGGGTTAGGAATAGAATTTACATTCCTCTGTGTGCCAGCAGCGGTGAGGGGGATGAAGGAACACTGTGCAGAGACGGTCTCTTGCTGGAGACTGTGGCTTGTTCAAGACTCGGCTCTGTGTTAGACAATGACCACACCAACTCCAACATCCTGCACAGACTCCTGTGGCCACCTGCCCAGCATCCAGGAGGCTCTTTTGGCTAGCTTGCCTTTCCTTCCAGCCAACCCATGAACCCTGACCCTCAGCAGACGGAGGGCTGATCACATCCTATTTAACCCCTCTCCTCTGAAGAGGGGAACCAGAAACAGGAGGGCACAGCCTGCAGCCAATGATTCGTGCCCTCCCTCAACTAGAGAAGATCCCAAGAACATGTTCTTCTCACAGGACGGAGGTTAAGTCCACACTGGGTGGCCAAGCGAGTGCGTCTGGTCAAGAATAGAGGAGAAACTATAAGGCTGCAACTAAAAGGGGTCAGGCAACTTTGGAGACAGACAACGGGGCGGTCTGGAGGACTTTCACACAAGGGTTATAACCATCTGCAGTGGCTTTATGTGTCTTCTCAGTGCCAGCTTATTTGGGTGAGGTTGTTTCTTCTCAAGAGGCCAAGAAAAGGAACAAGACTCCCTTTTTGGTGTTCTCCATCATGGCTCACCACCAAGAACCTTCCATGAGAGCCAGCAGAAAATGTTGTAGCCAGCTCCACCTCCCTGCTTGGTCATTTCCTTTTCCTGCCTGGCATCCTCTCCAACCACTCCCCTAACTCCTGCCCACAGTTAACTTTCCAGCCCATTTCACACCTTCTCTCCCACAAAGCTTTCTGCGTTCGTTCGGTTTCCCCAGAAAACAAGAGCCCAACTCAGAGGCCTGAATGCTGGTACTTTATTTGAGATCCAGCCCAGCAAGCAGAAGTGAGGAGTGTGGTGAACTGAAAGGAGGAAGCAAAACCAACATAAGGTGCACTGTGAAGGTTGCCTTTGCCAGGACCTCCTGAGAAGCATACAGCATGCCTCCCAGAATTATCCACCGGTCGGATGGAAAACTGGAGTGCTTGTACACCAGCTTCTCCCCTGTCTCTTCCCCTCCTGCTCCCAGACCCCATCCCTGGATGAGGGATGCCCCAGAGCATTACCTTGGTTTATTTAAGTTCCCTTAGAAGTAGACCTTTAGACAAGGATTTGAGTGAAAGTCATGTGAGAGGTAAGGCAAGAAAGCAAGAGAGAAGGAAACTGTCACTGAGAGGAAAGGAAGCCAGTGAAGTTGTGTCAGCAAGCTAGGCACCACTGTGGGCGCCTGGAGCTCAGTCCTATTGGGGAATTCTGGGAGCCAGTGTGGAACTACGTCTCAGAATTATCCCTGCAGAGAGGACGGGATGCTGAAGAGTCTCTCTCCACCACTTCCATCAGTCCTGCCTGGAGGTTTGAAGCCTGCCCCTGGGGTGGAGGTGAGAATTTAATTCCCTGGCACTTCCAGCATTCCCAGCATACAGACCAAGTGGGGTCTGGCTGTCAGAGCAAGCCCACAGGCAAAGACTTATAGCTACTGGCTGTTGGAATTCAGGTCCGTATACAAGCCAGGGGACAGTGGTGTGGTACTGCCCTCAGGCTATGCTTGCCAGCTGGCAGAAAAAGCTCCCAAAGTCTAGAAGGCCCTGAGGTAAGAAGCTGAAAGACAAGAACGCTGCCAGAGGGAGGTGAGTCTGATCTGTCCATCACAACTACGGTTGAAGTGGGAGGTAGGTTGAGGTTGGAGCGGGGCCAAGGGCAAATGGAGCACTAATGTTGTGTCTAACAGCGGCGCTTACTACGCCCAGCCACTCAGAGTTCTACTTTCCTTGTTTGAACACCTATTAAGTAACCATTCCACAGGCGTAGGCTGCCCTGTACAAATGTGTAAGTTGAACACTTGAAAGTAGCTTGCAAACTACTGGGGGGTCAGGCTCTGCAACTTAGTCTTTTCATCTCCTTTAGTACTTAGCACCAATCTTTGTACTTAATTATGACTTTGCCTACTTTTGCCAGAAAAATTGAAGGCTTCGTGCATGAGCTCCCCCCCTTCCCTCTCTATAAAGTTATCTTCTTGTATATATACTAGGCCTTATATCTGTTATTTCCGTCTTGGAAATTACAATAATGAGATTTCCCCTTTCCCTGATTAAGGCAAACTCATCTGCCCAGTTTCGATGCTGCTGACTTTGCCTCTATTCTGGAACCCTCACTCCTTCAGTGTCATCCCTTCTCTCAATTGTCTGTGTAGCAGATATTGGGGCTAGGTGGGCGCCCTGAAATTTGGGCCATCCTACTCCACTTATCCCCTAAGAAGTCCTTGGGATAAAGGGCAGGATCCGGAATGACCCATCAGTTCTGGCTCACACAGGGCATCCCATCTGGCTTGGCAAAGGACTCCTCTCTGCATGATCGATTGTGTAACGTTAGCCTGGGAAAAAGGACACCTGTCTTCTTCTCTTCAGCCCTGACAGGGTAAGGACAAACAAGAGGTCTTGCAGGACTGGACTGAAGCGTGGAAATGCCAAAGGCATGCCCAACACATGTACCATCCTCAGCTTCTCCTTCTCATTCCAAGGTCTGCTATTTCCTAAGACTCAGCTTAGCCTTCAGAAAATGAATTGCTCCTTGTCAAAATCATTTAGATTCTTCTGCCTCCTCAAATCCCTTTGGGAACAAACTTGGGAGCCAGTGAATAACCCTACATAACTTTACAAAATTAATTCATGCATGGTGAATAACTGCTTGACCCTCTCCATCTCTACACCCAATCTAATTCTTCTTCCCTTGTTGCCACTGGTGTCCATGTAAATGAGTCTGAAATATATCCTTAAATACTGGTATATACTTGTAAAATATGTAGTGTTGGTTTAGATACATATATGTTTTTAATTTTATAGAAAACATATGGTATTATAAATCTCATTCTGCTTCTTTTGTCACTCAACAATAGGATTTTGGGGGGATGGGAGAACTTGGCTTTTGTTTTGCTTAACCTCTTTTTCTTTTGAAGCATATCACACATACAAAAGAGTGCATGAACTTTGAGGGCCTGCTATGTGGCCTTCCATGATATCAATTCTCTCTCCCCACTGAAAGAATCTCAAAGCAAAACTTTATGTTAATCACTTTCTTTTTGCCGTTGTTTCATCTCTGCACAATATCCTGTTTATTTGCCTGGTTTTGCCCTTTATGTAAATGAATCATACAGAATGTTTTCCTCTATGACTTGCTCTTTTGGCTCAACATTATTTTTTTTTGAGATTTATCCATGTGGTTGGTGTAGCTGTAATTTATTCATTTTTATTGTTGTAGAATATAATGCTGTATAACCATATTATAATTTGCTTATCTATCTACCATAGGTAATCATTCGGATTTGTTGGTGGTGGTGGCATTTGAACCATGCTTCCGTGAGCCATTAGGCAGGAATTTATCTATGGAACATATCTAAGATTGGAATTGCTGAATCATAGGGTACAGACACACTTCTGTTTGAAGCAGTGCCAAACTGTTTTCCAAAGTAATAATAACTTACACTCTCTCCCACAGGTATGATATTTCCCTTTGTCCCAATCCTGGGAAACACTTACATTGTCAAACTTCTTATCGTTGTCAATCTTGTGGCCGTAAAAATATATGAAAATATATTCATTTTAGTTTTAATGTGTATTCCTGAATTGCCAATGAGCCTAAGCATCTTTTTATAACTTCATGGGACATTCATGTTTTCTCTTCTGTATACTTTCTATTTGTATTTTTGTCCATTTTCCTCTTAAAATGTTCGTTTTTTCTTATAAATTTATAAGGATTTTAAAATATATACATTCTGGATCATAATCCTTTGTTATGAATATGAATTTCAAATATCTTCTTCCAGTTTAGGGCTTTAATTTCAGCTCTGGCTTTGGTATGGCTTGATAAATAGAAGTATCTAATTTTATTTTATTTTTTATTTTCATTGCCTTTTAATGTTTGATTGTTTTTATATCTTTATTGGAGTATAAATGCTTTACAATGTTGTGTTAATTTCTGTTGTACAACAAAGTGAATCAGCTATAAGTATGTATACATCCCCATACCCCTCCCTCTTGAGCCTCCCTCCCATCCAACCTATCCCACCCTTATAGGTCGTCACAAAGCAAAGAGCTGATCTCCCTGTGCTATGCAGCAGCTTCCATTTTACATTTGGTAGTGTATATATATCAATCCTACTTTCTCACTTCATCCCAGCTTCTCCTTCTGCCCCTGTGTCCTCAAGTCCGTTCTCTACATCTGCATCTTTATTCCTGCCCTGCCACTAGGGTCGTCAGTACCGTTTTTTTTGTTTCTACGTATGTGCATTAGTAAATGGTATTTTTCTCTTTCTGACTTACTTCACACTGTATGACAGACTCTAGGTCCATCCACCTCATTACAAATAGCTCAGTTTTCTTCCTTTGTATGGCTGAGTAATATTCCATTGTATATATGTGCCACATCTTTTTTATCCATTCATCTGTTGATTGACATTTAGGTTGCTTCCATGTTCTGGTATTGTAAATATTGCTGCAGTGAACATTGTGGTAAATGTATCTTTTTGAATTATGATTTCCTCAGGTAGATGCCCAGTAGTGGGATTGCTGGGTCATATGGTACTTCTATTTTTTGTTTTTTAGGGAACCTCCATACTGTTTTCCATAAGGGCTGTATCAATTTACATTCCCACCAACAGTGCAAGGGCATTCCCTTTTCTCCACACCCCCTCCAGCATTTATTGTTTGTAGACTTTTTGATGATGGCCATTCTGAACAGTGTGAGGTCGTACCTCACTGTAATTTTGATTTGCATTTCTCTAATGATTAGTCATGTTGAGCATCTTTTCATGTGTTTGTTGGCAATCTGTATATCTTCTCTGGAGAAATGTCTATTTAGATCTTCTGCCCATTTTTGGATTGAGTTGTTTGTTTTTTTGATATTGAGCTGCATGAGCTTATATATTTTGTACATTAATCCTTTGTCAGTTGCTTCGTTTGCAAATATTTTGTCCCATTCTGAGGGTTGTCTTTTTCTCTCGTTTATGGCTTCCTTTGCTGTGCAAAAGCTTTTAAGTTTCATTAGGTACCATTTGTTTATTTTATTTCCATTACTCTATGAGGTGGGTCAAAAAAGATCTTGCTCTGATTTATGTCATAGAGTGTTCTGCCTATGTTTACCTCTAAGAGTTTTATAGTGTCTGGCCTTACATTTTAATCCATTTTGAGTTTATTTTGGGGTATAGTGTTAGGGAGTGTTCTAAGTTAATTCTTTTACATGTAGCTGTCCAGTTTTCCCAGCACCACTTATTAAAGAGGCTGTCTTTTCTCCATTGTATATTCTTGCCTCCTTTGTCAAAGATAAGGTGACCATATGTGCATGGGTTTATCTCTGGGCTTTGTATCCTGTTCTATTGATCTATATTTCTGTTTTTGTGCCAGTGCCATACCATCTTGATTATTGTAGCTTTGTAGTATAGTCTGAAATCAGGGAGCCTGATTACTCCAGCTCCATTTTTCTTTCTTAAGATTGCTTTGGCTATTCAGGGTCTTTTGTGTTTCCATACAAATTGTAAAATTTTTTGTTCTGTGAAAAATGCCACTGGTAATTTGATATGGATTGCATTGAATCTGTAGATTGCTTTGGGGAGTACAGTCATTTTCACAATGTTGATTCTTCCAATCCAAGAACATGGTATATCTCTCCATCTGTTTGTATCATCTTTGATTTCTTTCATCAGTGTCTTATAGTTTTCTGTGTACAGGTCTTTTAGGTAGGTTTATTCCTAGTTATTTTATTTTATTTTATTTTATTTTATTTATTTATTTATTTTTGCTGTACGTGGGCCTCTCACTGTTGTGGCCTCTCCGGTTGCAGAGCACAGGCTCTGGACGTGCTCTGGATGTGCAGGCTCAGAGGCCGTGGCTCACGGGCCTAGCTGCTCCACGGCATGTGGCATCTTCCTGGACCGGGGCATGAACTCGTGTCCCCTGCATTGGCAGGTGGAGTCTCAACCACTGCGCCACCAGGGAAGTCCATATTCCTAGTTATTTTATTCTTTTTGTTGTCCTGCTACTTTACCAAATTGATTGATTAGCTATAGTAGTTTTCTGGTAGCATCTTTAGGATTCTTTATATATAGTATCATGTCATCTGCAAACAGTGACAGTTTTACTTCTTCTTTTCCAATTTGGATTCCTTTTATTTCTTTTTCTTCTCTGATAGCCATGGCTAAGAATTCCAAAACTGTGTTGAATAATAGTGGTGAGAGTGGGCACCTTTGTCTTGCTCCTGATCTTACAGAGAATGCTTTTGTTTTCACCATTGAGCATGATGTTGGCTGTGGGTTTGTCATATATGGCTTTTATTATGTTGAGAATATCTAATTTTAATGAGATAGAATTTATCAATTGCATGTGTGCTGTGTCTTATATAAAAATAATCTTTTCTTTGTAATTATTAAGTATTGTTTTATGTAATCAAATTTTAAAGTGGTACACCATCATGGTTTACCCATGTTATTTACTTTCTCTGAAACTTGATTTAAAAAATACTAGTGTCTTGGGAGTTTTATGAGGGCTACGTGTGACAAATGTGTATGAAAGATCTTAGCAAAGCATTTCACACATAACTGGGACTCAATATGTATAAGTTCATTCAGTAGAGTGTAGACCTAGTTCTATATTTCACAGCTGTTAGATTTTTGCAAGTAATTTCATTTTTAAACAAGTGAATATTTATTGTGTAGTAGTTATACACTGGACATTTTGTTAAATGTTTTATTGTTCACAAAAACTCTGTTAAATAAACAATATTATCATCACCGTTGTACACATGAGGTAATTGAGGCTCAGAGAATAAGGGATTTGTCTCGGGCACAACCACTAAATGGCAGAGGCATTATTATATTTCCTATCTGATTTTCTACCTAGACTGAAATACTCTATGGGAGGATTTGTGTTCAGAGAATGGCAAGAGCCCTGTAGTGTTGGAAAATAACTTATATCTATAAGTGTGTATTTGGGGATGTGGCAGAGGAGACAAGATAAATGCAGTCTACATACCCTATTGCTTTTCACTTTGCAAAACAAATGTTATGATTTGCCCCAGTCTGCATCTCCCATTTCCTTAGACCTGACTCAGTCTCTTGAACCCACCCATTCCCCTAAATGACTGATTTGAGCCTACAGTCCTTCTGATTTGCATTGTAAAGACAGTGCCCATAATTTAACCAACCACATTGCTCCTCTCTGAGGAATTCCACATCAAGTGGAAAATTGCTCCAGTCATAATGTAACTGGACTCCAGTGATTATCTTCCTGTCATAATCTTGAATCACCCAGGACACACGTGTCAACATGGTGTAAAGCTCTGTTTGTTTGCCTCCCAGACAGATGTTGAAACAGGATCTCCAACCACCAGTCAAACTGCCCAGACAACCAAGCAACTCAGTAACCACTTGCTAAAGCTAACACTCTTTTGGCATTCAGTTCCCATGAGATGAATTATAGCACGGGGTACACTGGGTTCCTTCAAGTCACTGAATGCTAGATCTGGGAGGACCTTACCAGTCATCTAGATGTGCTCATATTATAGTGGGAAGGGAAAAAGATTCAAAGAATGAATGCATGGGAGTAAATCCCTTTATGTTAAATGTATATCCTTAGTTGAAGGACATTATATGACTGGCCCTTATCTATAAAATGAAGATTGAAGATTAAAAAAACAATAGCCATCTTTCCTGCATCATAGGGTTGGTGTGAGAATTAAATCAAATAATACATGTGCTTCTCAGAAATGGAGAACAGATTTGTTATTTCCAAGGGGGAGGGAAGGATTTGGAGTTTTGGATTAGCAGATGCAAACTAGTACATATAGGATGGATAAACAATAAGGTCCTACAGTTAGCACAGAGAACTATATGCAATATCCTATGATAAACCATAGTTGAAAAGAATATGAAAAAGAATATACAAGTACAACTGAATAACTTTGCTGTACAGTGGAAATTAACACAACATTGTAAATCAACTATACTTCAATAAAATTTAAATATGTGTGTGTATGTGTGTGTGTGCTTCTGTGATCATCAGCTTTAATCTAAGTATAGACTTGTGTACGTTAGAGAAGAAAAGCAAATACAAACATTTGTTGGGCTCATTAAGGATTTTTCAAAGTTAATCTTTAAGTAAATTATCCTGTAAAATGTATAAAAAACTATTAGAGATTTGGAATTTTTTTCTTTGTACCCAGATGAACACTGTAAAGCAAGTACTAAAAGTATACAGCAGACTCTGCAAAGAAAACGTGGGTTATTCTCATTTTTAACTTCTGTCGATACAGAATATAAATACCATTTTTCTTCCCTATCCATGCCTATGGACGACACTACTATTTAATAACATTTCTCTTTCAAATGAGCATCTACATGGTTTTAGAATCTTCCCCAATGCAGCATTCTGGGAAGTCAGCAAAAATCAACCATTTCTTTATTTTATTTTTTTTTAAACATCTTTATTGGAGTATAATTGCTTTACATTGTTGTGTTAGTTTCTGATGTATAACAAAGTGAATCAGCTATACGTATACATATATCCCCACGGCCCCTCCCTCTTGCATCTCCCACACTCCTTATCCCACCCCTCTAGTGGTCACAAAGCACCAAGCTGTTCTCCCTGTGCTCTGCGGCTGCTTCCCACTAGCTATCTATTTCACATTTAGTAGTGTATATATGTCAATGCCACTCTCTCACTTCATCCCAGCTTACCCATCCCCCTCCCAGTGTCCTCAAGCCCATTCTCTATGTCTGTGTCTTTATTCCTGTTGTGCACCTAGGTTCTTCAGAACCATTTTATTTTTTTCAGATTCCATATATGTGTTAGCATATGGTATTTGTTTTTCTCTTTCTGACTTATTTCACTCTGTATGACAGACTCTAGGTCCATCCACTTCACAACAAATAACAATTTCGTTTCTTTTTATGGCTGAGTAATATTCCATTGTATGTATCTGCCACATCTTCCTTATCCATTCATCTGTCGATGGACACTTAGGTTGCTTCCATGTCCAGGCTATTGTAAATAGAGGTGCAGTGAACATTGTGGTACCTGACTCTTTTTGAATTATGGTTTTCTCAGGATATATGTGCCGTAGTGGGATTGCTGGGTTGTATCGTAGTTCTACTTTTAGTTTTTTTTTTCTTTTTTTTTTGGGGGGGGGTGGTATGTGGGCATCTCACTGTTGTGGCCTCTCCCGTTGCGGAGCACAGGCTCCAGACGCGCAGGCTCAGCAGCCATGGCTCACAGGTCCAGCCGCTCCGAGGCATGTGGGATCTTCCCGGACCGGGGTACGAACCCGCATCCCCTGCATCGGCAGGTGGACTCTCAACCACTGCGCCACCAGGGAAGCCCCTACTTTTAGTTTTTTAAGGAATCTCTGTACTGTTCTCCATAGTGGCTGTATCAATTTACATTCCCACCAACAGTGCAAGAGGGTTCCCTTTTTTCCACACCCTCTCCAGTATTTATCATTTGTAGATTTTTTGATGATGGCCATTCTGACCAGTGTGAGGTGGTACCTCACTGTGGTTTTGAATTGCATTTCTCTAACGATTAGTGATGTTGAGCATCCTTTCATGTGTTTGTTGGCAATCTGTATATAATCTTTGGAGAAATGTCTATTTAGGTCTTCTGCCCATTTTTGGATTGGATTATTTGTTTTTTTGATATTGAGCTGCATGAGCTGCTTGTATATTTTGTACATTAATCCTTTGTCAGTTGCTTCATTTGCAAATATTTTCTCCCATTCTGAGGGTTGTCTTTTGGTCTTGTTTATGGTTTCCTTTGCTGTGCAAAAGCTTTTAAGTTTCATTAGGTCCCATTTGTTTATTTTTGGTTTTATTTCCATTTCCCTAGGAGGTGGGTCAAAAAGGATCTTGCTGTGATTTATGTCATAGAGTGTTCTGCCTATGTTTTCCTCTAAAAGTTTTATAGTGTCCGGCCTTACATTTAGATCTTTAATCCATTTTGAGTTTATTTTTGTGTATGGTATTAGGGAGTGTTCTAATTTCATTCTTTTACATGTAGCTATCCAGTTTTCCCAGCACCACTTATTGAAGAGACTGTCCTTTCTCCATCTTATACTCTTGCCTCCTTTATCAAAGATAAGGTGACCATATGTGTGTGGGTTTATGTCATGGGCTTTCTATCCTGTTCCATTGATCTGTATTTCTGTTTTTGTGCCAGTACCATCCTGTCTTGATTACTGTAACTTTGTAGTATAGTCTAAAGCCAGGGAGCCTGGTTAGTCCAGCTCCATTTTTCTTTTTCAAGATTGCTTTGGCTATTCAGGGTCTTTTGTGTTTCCATACAAATTGTGAAATTTTTCGTTCTAGTTCTGTGGAAAATGCCATTGGTAGTTTGATAGGAATTGCAGTGAATCTGTAGATTGCTTTGGGGAGTATAGTCATTTTCACAATGTTGATTCTTCCAATCCAAGAACATGGTATATCTCTCCATCTGTTTGTATCATCTTTGATATCTATTATCAGTGTCTTATAGTTTTCTGCATACAGGTCTTTTGTAACCTTAGGTAGATTTATTCCTAGGTGTTTCATTCTTTGTGTAGCAATGGTAATTGGGCATGTTTCCTTAATTTCTCTTTCAGATTTTTCATCATGAGTGTATAGGAATGAAAGAGATTTCTGTGCATTAATTTTGTATCCTACTACTTTACCAAATTCATTGATTAGCTATAGTAGTTTTCTGGTAGCATTTTTAGGATTCTTTATATATAGTATCATGTCATCTGCAAACAGTGACAGTTTTACTTCTTCTTTCCAATTTGGATTCCTTTTATTTCTTTTTCTTCTCTGATTTCTGTGGCTAAAACTCCAAAACTGTGTTGTATAACAGTGGTGAGAATGGGCAACATTGTCTTGTTCCTGATCTTAGTGGAAATAGTTTCTGTTTTTCACTATTGAGAACGATTTTGGCTGTGGTTTGTCATATATGGCCTTTATTATGTTGAGGTACGTTCCCTCGATTCCTACTTTCTGGAGAGTTTTTACCAAATATGGGTTTAGAATTTTATCTAAGGCTTTTTCTGCATCTATTGAGATGATCATATGGTTTTTATCCTTTAGTTGTTAATATGGTGTATCACATTGATTGATTTGTGTATATTGAAGAATTCTTGCATTCCTAGGATAAACCCCACTTGATCATGGTGTATAATCTGTTTAATGTGCCATTGGATTCTGTTTGCTAGTGTTTTGTGGAGGATTTTTGCATCTATGTTCATGAGAGTTATTGTCCTGTAGTTTTCCTTTTCTGTGACATCATTGTCTGGTTTTTTGTATCAGGGTGATGGTGGCCTCATAGAATGAGTTTGGGAGTGTTCTTCCCTCTGCAATATTTTGGAAGAGTTTGAGAGGGATAGGTGTTTGCTCTTCTCTAAATGTTTGATAGAATTCACCTGTGAAGCCATCTGGTCCTGGGCTTTTGTTTGTTGGAAGATTTTTAATCACAGTCTCAATTCCAGTGCTTGTGACTGGCCTGTTTATATTTTCTATATTTTCCTGGTTCAGCCTCGGAAGGTTGTGCTTTTCTACGAATGTGTCCATTTCTTCCAGGTTGTCTATTTTATTGGCATATAGTTGCTTGTAGTTAATGTCTCATGGTCCTTTGTATTTCTACAGTGCCAGTTGTTTCTTCTCCTTTTTAATTTCTAATTCTGTTGATTTGAGTCTTTTCCCTTTTTTTCTTGATGACTCTGGCTAATGGTTTGTGAATTTTGTTTATCTTCTGAAAGAACGAGCTTTTACTTTTATTGATCTTTGCTATCATTTCCTTCATTTCTTTTTCATTTATTTCTGATCTGATCTTTATGATTTCTTTCCTTCAGTTAACTCTGGGAGTTTTTTTGTTCTTCTTTCTCTAATTGCTTTAGGTGTAAGGTTAGGTTGTTTATTTAAGATTTTTCCTGTTTCTTGAGGTAGGATTGTATTGCTGTAAACTTCCCTCTTAGAACTGCTTTTGCTGCATACCATACGTTTTGGGTTACCATGTTTTCATTGTCATTTGTGTCTAGGTATTTTTTGATTTCCTCTTTGATTTTTTCAGTGATCTCTTGGTTATTTAATAACGTATTGTTTAACCTCTATGTGTTCATATTTTTTACACATTTTTCCTGTAATTCATATCTAGTCTCATAGCATTGTGGTCAGAAAAGATATTTGATACGATTTCAATTACCAAGGCTTGATTTGTGACCCAAGGTAGGATCTATCCTGGAGAATGTTCCATGAGCACTTTAGAAGAAAGTGTATTCTGTTGTTTTTGGAGGGAATGTCCTATAAATATCAATTAAGTCCATCTTGTTTAATGTGTCATTTAAAGCTTGTGATTCCTTATTTATTTTCATTTTGGATGATCTGTCCATTGGTGAAAGTGGGGTGTTAATGTCCCCTATTGTGATTGTGTTACTGTCGATTTCCCCTTTTATGGCTGTTAGCAGTTGCCTTATGTACTGAGGTGCTCCTATGTTCGGTGCATAAGTATTTACAATTGTTATATCTTCTTCTTGGATTGATCATTATGTAGTGTCCTTCTTTGTCTCTTGTAATAGTCTTTATTACAGACAATATCTTTGTCTGATATGGGATTTGATACTCCAGCTTTCTTTTGATTTCCATTTGCATGGAATATGTTTTCCCATGCTCTCACTTTCAGTCTGTAGGTGTCCCTACATCTGAAATGGGACTGTTTTAGACAGCATATATATGGGTCTTGTTTTTGTATGCATTCAGCCAATCTATGTCTTTTGGTTGGGGCATTTAATCCACTTACATTTAAGGTAATTATCGATATGTATGTTCCTATTACCATTTTTCTTAGTTGTTTTGTCCTTGTTATTGTAGGTCTTTTCCTTCTCTTGTGTTTCCTGTTTAGAGAAGTTCCTTTAGCATTTGTTGTAGAGCTGGTTTGGTGGTGCTGAATTCTCTTAGCTTTTGCTTGTATGTATAGGTTTTAATTTTTCTGCGAATGTGAATGAGATCCTTGCTGACTAGAGTAATCTTGGCTGTAGGTTTTTTCTTTTCATCGCTTAATTTATTTATTTATTTTTTTAATTTTATTTATTTATTTATTTATTTTTGGCTGTGTTGGGTCTTTGTTTCTGTGCGTGGGTTTTCTCTAGTTGTCACGAGCGGGGGCCACTCTTCATCGTGGTGTGCGGGCCTCTCACTGTCGCGGCCCTTCTTGTCACGGAGCACAGCTTCCAGATGCGCAGACTCAGTAGTTGTGGCTCACGGGCCTAGTTGCTCCGTGGCATGTGGGATCTTCCCAGACCAGGGCTCAAACACATGTCCCCTGCATTGGCAGGCAGATTCTCAACCACTGCACCACCGGTGAAGCCCTCATCACTTTAAATATGTCCTGCCACTCCCTTCTGGTTTGCAGAGTTTCTGCTGAAAGATCAGCTGTTAACCTTATAGGGATTCCCTTGTATGTTATTTGTTGCTTTTCTCTTGCTACTTTTAATATGTTTTCTTTGTATTTAATTTTTGATAGTTTTATCAATATGTGTTTTGGAATGTTTCTCCTTGGATTTATCCTGTATGGGACTCTCTGCGCTTCCTGGACTTGATTAACTATCTCCTTTCCCATATTAGGGAAGTTTTCAACTATAATCTCTTCAAATATTTTCTTAGTCCCTTTCTTTTTCGCTTCTTCTTCTGGGACCTCTATAATTTGAATGTTGTTGTGTTTAATGTTGTCCCAGAAGTCTCTGAGACTGTCCTCAATTCTTTTCATTATTTTTTCTTTATTCTGCTCTGCAGTAGTTACTTCCACTATTTTATCTTCCAGGTCACTTATCCATTCTTCTGCCTCCATTATTCTGCTATTGATTCCTTCTAGAGAATTTTTATTTTCATTTATTGTGTTGCTCATCATTGTTTGTTTGCTCATTAGTTCTTCTAGCTCCTTGTTAAATGTTTCTTGTATTTTCTCTATTCTATTTCCAAGATTTTGGATCATCTTTACTATCATTTCTCTGAATTCTTTTTCAGGTAGACTGCCTAGTTCCTCTTCATTTGTTTGGTCTGGTGGGTTTTTACCCTCCCTTAATCTGCTGCATATTTCTCAGTCTTATCATTTTGCTTAACTTACTGTGTTAGGGATCTCCTTTTCGCAGGCTGCAGGTTTGTAGTTCCTGTTGTTTTTGGTGCCTGCCTCTAGTGGGTAAGGTTGGTTCAGTGGGTTTTGTAGGCTTCCTGGTTGAGGGGACTGGTGCCTGTGTTCTGGTGAATGAGGCTGGGTCTTGTCTTTCTGGTGGGCAGGACTGTGTCTGGTGGTGTGTTTGGGGGTGTCTGTGACCTTATTATGATTTTAGGCAGCCTCTCTGCTAATGAGTGGGATTGTGTTCCTGTCTTGCTAGTTGTTTGGCATGGGGTGTCCAGCACTGGAACTTGCTGGTCGCTGAGTTGACCTGGGTTTTAGCGATGAGATGGAGATCTCTGGGAGAGCTATCGCTGATTGATATTACGTGGGGCCAGGAGGTCTCTGGTGGTCCAGTGTTTGACCTTGGCTCTCCCACCTCAGAGGCTCAGGCCTGACACTCGGCCAGAGCACCAAGATCCATGTGGCAGGTGAAGTAATGGTCCCCCAAAGACACAGACATCCGAATCCCTGGAACCTCCTGGCTGGTGCCTGGCGATGGGAACCCGGAACTGCTGGAGGGGCATGGCGGTGGCCTGAGGTGTACAGAGTGACCTAGTCTCCTCAGAGTCATAGCTGGGCCATATGCGCCGCCCGCACCACCCCGTGCACCAGGGACTCCGCCTGAGCTTGACAGGCATCTGCACCCTAGATCCATACCTGAGGCCCTGGATTTATGTCAGTGACTCCCCAATCAACCATTTCTTAATATTAGGTTTTTGATATTCTTGAGAAACAATGAGCTCAAACTGATACTCTGTGATAAATTCCTGTAATAAGTTTTTCTCAGTTATCCTTTGCTACTTAACTTACAACCCCAAAACAATGGCAACTAATTTTATATGTTGGCTTGAGGATTCCTCAGATAGATTTGTGCAGGCTCTCTCATGCAGCTGCAATCAGCCAGAGATCTAGCTGTGCTGGAAGGTCCAAGATAGCCTCACTTACAAAACTCAAAACTGGTGGAGGCTATGGGTTGTGGTGTCTCAGTTCTCTTCCATGTGGCCTCTCATCCTCTAGGAGATTGGACTAATTTTCCTTAGGTGACATCTCAGGGCAGTATTCTCAAGGGCAAATGCAGAAGTAGCAATGTCTTATAAGGCTTAGCTTCAGAAGTCACATAACTTCACTTCTGCCATATTCTATTAGTAAAAGCAAGTCACTAAGTTATCCAGATTCAAGAATATTTATCTATCTATATCTATATCTATGTCTATATCTATCTATCTATCTATTCCACCTCTTGATGGGAGTTGCAGCAAAGCCACGTTGCAAAAAGGGGCACAAATTTTGGGATGGGGCCATTAAACAATCTATTAGAGTGTGCCCTCTTGCCATAAATTATTCATATTCCTCCTACATGTAAAATGTGGTCACCTCCAAACTAAGACCTCCAAAAGTCCCATCCCAATTATTTTAGTTATCTATTGCTTCATAACAAATTAGCCACAAACTTAGCTGGCTAAGACAAAAATGAGCATTTGTTACCTCACACAATTTTTTGGTAAAAAATTCAGGAGGTTAGTTGGATACTTGTGTCTCAGTGTCTCTCTTGTGGGTTCAGTCAAAATGTCAGTCAGTCATAGTCCCATTTGAAGGCTTGAATGAGACTGGAGGATTCACTTTTAAGGTAGTTCACTCACACACCTGTGGATAAGAGTCTTCCATTCCTCACTACACAGACCTCCCCATAAGACTGCTTAAGTGTTCTCACAACATGGGAGTCAGTTTTCTCCAGAGTGAATGACATAAGAGAGGTTATTTGCAACCTTGCCATGGGAGATAAACATAGTTATTTCTATAATATCTCATTCATTACCCAGGCCAGTCCCATTCAGTATAGGAGGAAACTATAAAAGGTCATCAGAGGTCATTTTGGAGGCTGGCTACCACATCAATTACGGTATCAAGCTTAAAGTCCAGAATTTCATGACCTGCCTCAGCCTACATGTGACTGAGTCTCCTTAAGTGTGGTTTTCAGGTACAGGAACTCTTGAACAGCAGCATCTCCAGAGATTTGTGAGCTAAAAAAGACAATATATCTTCCCCAGACACATTCCAGATGCAGTACAGAAATAGGGAAAAATTATGTATAGTAGAAAATCTCAATCATAATGGGATAATGAGATAGCAGTAGACACATAGAAGTCACTGATCAATAGCAGTTCTGAAATCCAGATGTCACATGTGGTCAGGCTCCCTGCCCTGGGGGTGGGAAATGTTACTTGATGAGGACAGATTCTACTCCCAGGGAATGGTGTCACCGCTCTCCTCAGCTCTTCTCTCTACTTTCTGAGCTCTCAGTCTAGCATTCTAAAAGGCTTTTCTTTATTCGTGCTTATATTTGAGTAGCTTTCTCCAGGAGCTTGTACTTCTTGCTTCTTACAAGCCTCTTTTCATTTGAACTATCTCCATCTCTCCCAATTCAAATCACCAAAGTTTAAGTTATGAACATGATTAGAAATATAATTTTCTTAAACTCTTTGTGGGTTTCCCATCAATCTTCTCAGCATTCACTCCAAGCTCCTAAAAGCCAAATCCATAATTCTTTTTGAGGTATACCTCTTCGTACTGTAGAAAATTCAGCTTCTTTGGGACAATGCCATTGAGATTATTAGAAGCCCCTTTTTCTAGTGAAGAGGAATAACTGGGGACCTTAAATCTTATGAGATCATAACAAAAGGTATTACAGCCATACCCTTGATCTGATATTTTCCCTGAAGTTGTGTTTTACTTTGGTAATCTTTTGCAAGCTGCAGACACAGAAAATATAAAGCAGTTTTGTTTTCCAACCCAGCAAGTCCTTGTTCTTTTATAGTTTCTTTAAATTATGCTTGCAAACTCTGCAGTTCACTCATTAGCTCATCTCTCTTCTCATATGTTGTAATATGAAGTTTAAGACACCATTTGGTATTTTTATCTTCTGCCTTAATATCTCCTTAGCCAGATCCAATAAATTTACTAAGTACATTTCTATCTTCCAAGTTACTACAGTTCTGCCACCATATACCAAGGATTGCCCTTTCTTCCATTGTCTTCAGTAACCATTTCCTTTCTGCTCCTCTAGCCTCTCTTCTCTGTTCTCTTTCCAGCCTCCACCCACCACCTAGTTCCAAAGCCAGTGCCACATCACTGAGGTTTTGTTATGGTAGCATTACACTTCTAGTTACCAGTTTGTTTCAGTTTCCTATTGCTGCGTAACAAATCATTCAAGGTTTCATGGATGAAAATGACAGTGATTTATGATTTCTCACAATTTTGTTTTGGCTGCCTGGTTCCTCTGATGGTGTTTGAATGGCTCAGTTTTTTTTGTATTTTTTTTTTGTTTTCACATTTTTGATTGTCACAGCTGTGTGGGAGTTACTTGCATCTTGTGGTTAGAGGCCCCGGATGTTGGTAAACATGCTACAGTGCACAGGACAGCCCCCACAGCAACAAATTATCTAGCCCAACATATCTATAGTGCTAAGGTTGTAAACCCTGTAAATCAGTATTTTTAAATGCATCATCTCCTTTAATCTTTACAATACCCCAATTAGGTCAGTAAGATCTTCATTATTTACGAAAGAGGAAAGTGAAGCTCAGAGGAGTTAAGTAACATGAACAAGATCACACAATTAGTAAAGGGCAGAGTTAGGGCTTAAATACATGTATGTCTGAGTTCTTAACCACTATACTATAGGATGTACATTGTACCTGGATTGTTGATTTTCAAAAAAGATCAGATTTTCTAAATATTAAAACCACACAAGCCAGTAGCACAAACTCTCCACCAATTATTTCTTCTTTGGCTTTTTCCTCTCTAACTTAGTGGCTTCTCCTAGAAACAGAGCCCAAGGCAAGGATTACATGCTAATGCTTTATTTAGGAGGTACAATACTACAGCTGCAAAAATGAGCAAAAAGGGAAGTGAGGCAGAGAAGGATAGGAAATAATGCAAGGTGATACATTCCAGCAAAGCATCTATATGAGGCAGCTTATGAGATGTCTCCAAATGGGTTATTCAGGGGGGAAAAACACTCCTTGATTCAGTCTATTGGAGGGAGGAAACGAGAGTAAATTTATTTGCCAGATCCCTCATATCTCCTGAGTTCCATTGCTCTAAGTTTGCCTTCCAGGGATTTAACTCCACACGCCTGGGTTGCATTACTCAGCCCCTGTAGCAGCTGCTCAGGAAGCCACTCTCACGCCTGCAGCTTGGTCTTCATCTGAGTCCAGAAGTGCTATGAGACATAAATGCTTTCAGGCATGTTGTTGGTCAGCCTCAGGTAGTTTAACTCTGTAGGTCAGCACAGAGAGAGCTGAAGCAGCTGTGACGGAGCAGGTAATCAGAAGTTCAAGAAAAAGATCTAACCAAGAGAATCTGAGGTTGGACATAAGATGCATCTAATATACTCTTCAACATGCTCTTCTGTCACTGGAAGGAACTCTTTCCAGCTGGGATGACCCAACATAACACCTAGGATTCATTAAGCTGGAAGAGGCAGACAACACAAAGGGAACTACCTAAAATACTAAGGAAAGATGGAAAGTAGTGAAATGACTGCTAGTAGTAAAATTACAGCAGTAACTATAGGTCTCTCAACCACATATCACCACATCCAAATATCCAGAGAAAGAAATAAACTGTCTCTCCATTTGGGTCTCTCTTATAAACAAAGAAACTTTTCCTAAAGGGCCCCTCAGTAAACACTCCCTGAATTTCTCATTGCCCAAGTTGGGCGATGCATCCATTCCTTAACAATACCTATTACAGGAGCCTAATCAACATTGATTCGTTGATACCTGGGTCCCTGGACCAATCACTGTCAAGATGGAGGGATCATCACAATTGTTTAAGCCAACCAGGGGCCAGGTCCAGCCCTGGGATAATCCTCAAACTGCGTGACTACTGCAAAATGGAAGTGGGCTAAAAAGGCAAATGATGTTAAAGAGAAAACCCCAGTGTCTAAAAGAGACAGTCTTCAAGAGTTCCTAAAAAAACGAAGACCAAGCTGCCATCTGCATTTCTTACTAGACAGTTGTCATGAGGTCTCAATTCACTTCAGATGAAGTGTGTTGCAGACACACTGTCCAGGTCTCCTTGGCTCTTACTATTCCTTCCACTGGGACCATCTCTCCCCCTGCCTCTGATGGCCCATCTTATCCTCAAGCTAACTTCCAAAGTCTGTGCTGATGTTTCAGAGCCAGAAAACATAGGCTACAGGAAATGAAGGCTTTGGAGTTAGTAGCGATCTTAGAAATCTAGATCAGGCTTTTTTCCCACTGCATGGGATCCCAGAGGCTCTGTAAAGTGCTCTCCAATGTGGCTTTAGAGGGCTGAAGGGAAGAGCTAAACAGCTGGGGCTCTGGACATTCTGCACTCACCCAACCATAGTATTGATTTGATTTGGTTTACTTGACTCAAATAATCAAATCAAATTTGAATTTATTTATTTTACATATTTACATTGTTTGTTTCAAGATTACTTTTCCTTTGTGGAAAGGATTTCTTATAAAAGTGAGAAAACTGAAGCTTAGTGAGGGGTCTGAGGTATGTCTGGGATGTCATGGAGTTGATCTGACTCTCCTCCTGAGGACGACTGTGTGATATTCGGAAAGATCTGTCCTGTGCTTCCTGAGTCCTTTTCCAGAATCGATGGCCCCAACTCTTGCCAATCTCCCTCACAGAAAGACATTCTGAGTCATCTCACCAATTCATTGCTCAACGCCTTGTTAAAAATCACACTTAGAGTGTAGTGCCAAGAAATGAACATGATGATTCAGATGCATCTGAGCAGGAGAGAGAAGAGCAGGACTACCTCATCCCCATCAGAATGCTGAACTCCTAATAATGCAGCCAGGGATCACATTAGTTAGTTGGCAGGCACAAAACACCATTGCCTGATACTATCCATTAAAACTCTTAGGGCTTTTTTTCAAAAGCTGCTGCGAAGACTTTCCTCCCCATCCTGTTCTCATCTGCTTGTTTATTTAGACCCAGTTACAGAGCTTAATATTTATTTCATGTATTCTAAGCGGCCAACAATTCTGAGTGGCCAACCCTGTATATTTCTGGGTACTCCATGTGTGGACTGAGAATTCTAGGGCAGGAATAGCAAACTCAACCACCTATAGGGACAAGGAAGGTAGGGAGGGAGGTAAGGTAAATAAGTGAAAGTGGGCAGGTCTAATTCAAACTTGCGAGTGGGGAAACTTGGTGAGCTGAAGAATTCAGCCCCATCTGAAGGGACAGATTCTAACCAGCTTTGACTCACCATCACTATGCAAAAATCAAGCCCAGTATTGCTCAGTCTTATGATTCTTCAAGAGAAGCCAGAAATGTGGACGTTTACTGGAAGTATCCACGTTGGCCACTAATTCACAAAGATCTAATACACTCTATAGGCCAAACAAAACACATCTGCAGCCTGGGTTCAGCCCATAGACTGCAAGTTTGCAACCTTTGCCCTGTGAGGATGAGGGAGTTGGGCAGCTCTGATTCTTGAGACAAAAATATAAAATGATTTGTATTATCTTGGATTTAATAGCATAACATTTATTTTTTAACTTTCCCTGTTAATCATAGGCTTGAGCATTTTAAAGCTGGAAAGAATCTCAGGGATTATATGGTGTAATTCTCTTGTTTTACAAAAGAAGAATCTGATTCAGAGAGAAGTGACTTGGATTTTAACATTTTTAAAAATACAGTTGACCCTTGAACAACACAGATTTGAACTGTGCAGTTCCACTTATACACAGGGTTTGTTTTTTTTTTCTCAAATAAATATATACCTGTATTTTCATTTTATAGATCTTTAACTGTGGGGGAATGTTTGCGTTCGATTAGAGATCACAATACATGGAATCAAAAGAAGTACGGTTTGAGTCCTGATTCTACCCAAACTGTTTCAGATTCTTGCCCTTGGGTGAGTCATTTATCAGTCCCTTTGTTTTTGAGGCAGAGATAGCAGTACGTGGATCTTCTACTGTGCAGGAGTCGGAGTCAGTGCCCCTAACCCCCGTGTTGTTCAAGGGTCAACTATATTTAAATGAAATAAATAACAAATCAGATTCTCAGAAATAGAAGAAGTTGTATTGGTCCCCCAATCCAGGGATTTTCAACCTTGACACTACTGACATTTTGAATTGGTTAAGTGTTTGCCACGGGGTGGGGTGCACAGTCCTGTGCATTGTATGACTTTCAGCAGCATCCCTGGCCCCTGCCCACTAGATGCCAGTCATGTGAGGCAAAATAGAGGTAAAAATGTATCCAGATGTTGTCAGATGTCCCTGGGGGACAAAATCAACACTGCTTTTGAAAACAACTGCCATTCTCTAACCCCTATTTTACAGATGAGGAAACTAACACTCAGAAAATTCAAGAGTGTTGTCAAGGATACATGGGGAGTTATCAGCATGGCTGGTACCGAGACTCAGTATCTTAATTCCCAGTAGAGTGTTCTCTCCACCAAAGACTGCAAATCTAAACCACAGTTTTATTAGTAAAAGATCTGCCTAAAACTGCATATTTTAAAATAGGAAGCAACATGGCATAATGGTGAGGAGCATAGCTTCTAAGACTAACAGATCTAGACTTCATTCTCAGCTCTTCTACTTAATAAGTTTGTGACATTGACCAAAATAACCTCTTTGCTTGTTTCCTCATTTGAAAAATGGATTGCTCTAAACTATAAGGTTTATTTGGAAAAACAGGTGATAAAATTGATATAGTGCTTGCCACAAAATAGGAAATCAGTAAATGGAAATTATTATTACCATCATCATCGTCATTAGTAGTATTATTAACTGGACCTGAGGTCGACAAACTGTAGCCCCAAACCAAATCTGTCCTGCCTGTTTTTGTATAGCCTGTGAGATAAGAATGATTTTTACATATTTTAATGGTTTAAAAAAATTTTAAAAAACAATATTATTTTGTGATACATGAAAATTGTGTGGAATCAAATGGCATTGTCCATAAATAAAGTTTTATTGGAACACAGCCATGCTTATTCATTTACATAGTCTATGGCTACTTTCTTGCTATAATCAGTAGTTGCAAGATAGATCATATGGCTGGCAAAGCCTAAGATATTTACTGGCCCTTTACAGAAAAAGTTTGCTTAATTAGACCTTTGATCTCCAGGAAGAAAACAGGCAGCCATAATTGGCACAGAGCCCTCTAGTGTACAGGAGGAAATATAGCAAAATAATTCATTGTTCCTTTTTGATACCCTCTTGTAGTTCTAGCCCCTCTAACCATTGTATTTAACTCTGCTCACTTGAGACATTTCTCAGCATCTGTGTGCACCTAGTATTTTCAGAAATAGTTATCCGGAGGACTATGAAAAAAACCTTTACTTTTTATAGATGTCCTTTCTTGAATAAACCTCATTAGAGACTTGGTACTTGAAGGTGTTTTTCAAAATCTGGAATATTTATCAAAAGGAAAGGAAATGGTTTTCTCAGTGTTAAGCCAACCACATATTTTAAGTGTTGCATGATTTGTACAGGACAATAAAGAGGGATATCCGGTTAAAAGGAAAAAATAGATAAGAACTATCTGCCAAGACTAAAATTTAAGAGATGCTGTCGTGTCACTTTTTTTTTTTTTTTTTGTACCTTGAGCATCTTAGTTATGATTTAACTTGACTACAGGCCAAGAGTTTAAAAGTGAAGGTACCTGTTTACAGCCCTAGCCTTGCCACTAACTAGATTTGTGGTTTCCAAAATTCTGTTTCAACTCAATACAATACGTATATTGATTGTCTAATGTGTGCCAGATGCTGTGCTGGGCATCGGAAGTGCAAAGATAAATCAGACATGGTCTTTCTCCTAAAAGATTTCACTGAAGGTCTGTTTAAGTCATTGAACTCCTTTGAGGGTCAGTTTTCTCATCTGTAAGAGTAGGGCATTGCATTAAATATTTCATCCAGTAGAGAAGTTTTTAATGATTTCCTTTGTCTTGACATACCCTCTGGCAGATTACAAGGAATGAAAATAGAACTGTGTCACTATAATCATTCAGTTATAAACCATGCTAGTTACTGCTCTGGGAAGTAGTTCATAGGTAATTATAATACAATAATAATAAACACAAAATAGATGTATGAAGCACATGAAACAAAGCCATTAATTTTTCCTGAACGAGGAAAGACAGACTTCACAGAACAAGTAACATTAGGATAAGTCTTAAATGATGAGTTCATTGATGACATGGTATGTTGGGAGCTCCCATCTCTGAGAAGGGATAAAGCCAGACCAAAAAATATTTAGGAGCAGGGGAAGAGGATGGTGGTCAGCAGAGTCAGCCCCTTTCCCATTAGAACTGGCAATTCAAAACGGGGTCCAAAGGAGATGGACAAGATTCAATCTAGTCCAGGACCAGGGAGAATCCGATACAAAGAAATGAGGCAAGGCATGTCATTTGGGCTTCTAGACATTTACTGTTCTTGGTGCTACACATAAACTAAAAAGATTCATTCTAAAGGAGATAATGGAAGTCAGGTACAAGCTTTCCCAGAGGAAAGGGCCAATGAGTACCAGGATGGAGTCAGGCCAACAGCCAACTTCTCAGCTTTTAGTATTTCACTCTGGACCAGTAGGACAGAAACAAGCGCCCAGGATCAGAAATAAGAGGCAGCAACCCCAAGCTCATGGGTGACTGGAATAAGGGATGTACATGTAAAGCTACAGATTATTCCCAAATCTCATGTACATGTGACAAGGGAACTTTATATGACTTGTCAGTCCTGGGGGATCATGATCTTGCTAGCATGGGCACCATGGCAGGAAACTCAGACATCAAAGGGGAAGGCAACATTGGTCACGAAGACAGAGAAGTATGAGAGGGCTTTGTGGGTGGAAGCACAAAGATGCACTTATAACTCTCAAATAATCCCACCTCTCTCTTTCTTGCCCTCCAAGTTGCCATCTGCAGATGTATCTGCAATGCCAATGAGAGACCCCATTATGACTCTCCATTTGATGAGCCCTGAGTAATTTGGCAACAGATGTAGGATTAACACACGTTGTTTAATGGTGCTCTGATTAAACTTAATGAAATTTCAAATTTCCAATCCCATTGCACAAGGCACAGAATAGAGCCAGGCCTGCCTTCCTCAGGAAGGATCCCTCAACATTCAGACCACTGAGGACTCTTCAGAAATTTTGGTTGCCTCTGCCTGACTTGACAACTGCATCTTCTCCCCGTTTCCCATTACGACATCACTCTACATATTCCTCCACTTCCAAGGGTCTGCTGTAAAGGTCTGTCCCACTGCAGCCAGTTCAGAGTACACCTGGCCATGGCTAGTCATTGACCCTCTGTCCTCACCCCACTACTTCTCATGGGACCCAGGTTTCACTAAGTTCCCCGGTGTGCTGTGCCAAAGCCTTCCTCTCTACTCTCCCCCACACCCAGCCCCCAATCCACTCCTAGGCCACAGTGCACTTGGGGGAAATTCAATCCATATGTTTCCTTTTCTTCCTACAGAACACATCCAGCCATTGTTTAAAGAGGGAGGCAACAGCCAAGAAGAGCCATGTGAGACCTCTCTTGGCTTTCCAATCCTTTATTAGGGAGCAGGGAAAGAAGGACTTTGCCAAGAGCAAGCCTGAAACATTTTGTTGGGTTTGGTTCAAAACCTGCAAGTCATGTTTCCACACAAACATGTCCCTAGGACTGAGTATGTAAGGCACTATTCAAGGGGTTTCTGGGATATGAAAGTCACCACCACCACTGACCCAGCTCTAGGATGTGTGTGAAGGGAATCAGTTTGCAGGAGATCGTTTTACATTATTACCTTCCAAAGCTGACATACGCCATCTCTGAGAGTATAAACTCTTCCTAATTATAAGAACACACTACCTCAGAATCAATGCTTTTAGAGTTGAGTGGAACCTGAGATATCTATCAGGTGTCTCAATCATCTCATTTTAAAATAAGAGAAAATGTAGGCTGAGAGAGGGCAAGGGACTGGTCCAAGGTCAAATTGCTGATCAGTTTTCAAAAAAGCCAGAACTTCTGATTCCAAGTTCAGAGCTTTGGACTCAGTGCCTCATGCCCTGACCTTGCACAGATGCTAAGTCCAATATAGACAAGATATATTTTCATGCTTTAACCTTCCTGGCTTATTCCAGACCAATTATTTTTTTAAAGCTTTCTTTATTTGCATTGTCTACTTTTCTTATTTTTTTTTCGGGAGAGGTGTCATTCTTTGAACCCACAAGTTAGGGACTTCAAGGTTTCAGGAGAAACTCCTTCTCCAAGCTTCCCAACAGATCTCTATGTGGGATCTCCTTAAATAATATTGAAGACAGGGAGCTCACTGCTCTCTGTGGTGGCCCATTCCATCTTTGGGAAGCTCTAGTTCCTGAAAAGCTCTTTCTTTCATTAAGCAAAAGTTCGTTTCTCTATCCTTTTCTCCACAAGCCTGTTGCTCCCGGGATCTCCCAGAGCTGCTTCCAGGAGAAGCCAAATAGGGATGCTCCACAGTTCCTATGGAGCGAGCACTGCCCTCTGCCAGTATAAGAGCACATATTATCTGTTATCTGTTATCACAGTTATCACAGTCACTCTGGGGCTTCTCCCCTTGCCCATAATCCCATCAGGGAGGGGCTTTTTTTTAATTAAGATATAACTGGCATATAACATTGTGTTGGTTTCAGGTGTACCGACATAATGATTCAATATATATACATATTGTGAAATGATCACATAATAAGCTTAGTTAACATCCATCACCCCAGATAGTTACAATTTTTTTCTTGTGATGAGAACTTTTAAGGTCTACTCTCTTAGCAACTTTCAAATATAAAATACAGTATTATTAACTATAGTCACCATGCTGTACATTACATCCCCAGGAGTTATTTATTTTGTAACTGCAAGTTTGTATCTTTTGACTACCTTCACACGTTTTGCCCACCACCCATTCCCCACCTCTGGTAACCACCAATCTGTTCTCTGTATCTATGACCTCAGTTTTGGTTGTTGCTTTTTTTGTTGGTGGTTGGTTTTTTTATTCCCTTAGATTCCATATATAAGTGAGATCAAATGGTATTTGTCTTTCTCTGTTTGATTTATTTCACTTAGCATAATGCTTTCAAGGCCTATCCATGTGGCTGTGAATGGCAGGAATTTTTTTCTTTTTTTATGGCTGTATAATATTCTATTTTATAAATGTACCACATTTTATTTATCCATTCATATGGATGGACATTTAGATTGTTTCTATGTCTTAGCTATTGTGAATAATGCTGTAATGGGTGCAGGTAGTTTTTCTAGTTAGTTTTTTCATTTCCTACATATAAATTACCCAGCAGTAGAATGGCCGGATCATATGGTAGTTCTATTTTTAATTCTCCTGATTATATTTTTTTAATACACACTGTGACAGGTGAAGACCCAAGATTCTGTTAGCTAAAATTCAACTAGGAAATCTTAAGTGTAATATATCATGCTGGGATCTGAGAAAACACTAACAAGAATTTTAGTAAAAATTTAATTTATGAAATCACTATAATAATCATTAAATAAAATTGTAAAAATCAAGGTCCTTGTGTGTGTTTTAAAATTTTATTTAATACACAGGTATTTGGCACCTTTTTATACACCAAGTGCTCTTCTAGAGTGCTAGGGATCTTCCAAAAGCCAACAAGACTCATTGGCTCCTCCCTTTGTGGAGGCCCTTCCTGGTGACCCCTTTCAGCCTTAAACCTCCAAGGCTCTAAAAAGGATTTCAGACCACAAGGGAAACCTCTGCTGAAAGAGGCAGATAATAAGGATAAGACAATGGGGCAGTTGTATGCAGGACAGTGGAGGCAAGGATGGAGGTTTAGAAAGTAGGTAGGAGATAGAAGTAAGTGGAAAAGGTAGAGGCTGCATTCCTCTACCCTGAAGATAATACTGGTTGTGGAGCATGATATCATAGAAAGACCATGGATTTCAGAGTCAAGCAATGAAGATCCAAATCCCAAATTCCACACCACTAGTTAGAGAAGTTGTTTAAACTTCAGCCATCAACCATTCTAAACCCCCATCTCCTCACCTATGCAATGAGGATAACCACACATACTTCTAAGGATAAAACCAGAGCACAGCAATGGTAAAATGTCTGAAATACTTTAATCAAAATCCATAAAATTCCCATATAAGATGAAGCCTAGAAAGCAGACCATTGCTCTGACCTTCACTAGCCTGTTGTGACACCTGATAGTCCTTTTCTGCTCACAAGGGAGTCCTGGAGATTGGAACCTCAAAATAATCAAATCCCATGGGCTCAAGCTCCAGTTCAACTGTTATAAAAGGATATATCCCTTCCCCTCTCAACCAGTGAGCCTGGTTTCATTCTTCCTACAAACACCTTGCTTCGGGCAAAGTGAAACAAATCCAGATATCAAGATGCTCCTGGGGTAGGATGGGGGGACACCAATCTCCCAGTGTGCTCATCTATTTGCACAGCTGCAGTCAATTAGGTGAAACCGTAATTGTTTTATACTTTTGCTCAACGTTTAATCCTGGAGAAAGAAGAACGGATTGTTGGTTTTCCTTTTTCATCTTTCAGTATTTTTGTTTTGTTTTTATTTCTTGTCATAATATTTAGATAGTATTTGTGTAAGGGAAGGCAATCATAATAAAATGGATAATCAAACAGAGTGCTCTAAGGCACATTTACAAAAGCCTTTGCCTCAGAAATGCTTCGTTTACCCAGATAGTGGGCAGTGGAGGACAAGGGAAAGTCTGTTTCTATGGACAGGGAAGTGATTCATGCCAATCAGCTAGACAGTCTCTCTTTCAAAATACTCCATATGTAAGATGTAGCATAATAAATCACTTCAACAAGCAAACAGGAGTTACCATATGCCTTCTAGGTGCTAAACCCATGCTAAGGACTGGAGGTGCCAAAATGAATAAGAGATGAGGCTCAGGGCCAGGATTAGGGTGAGGCAAGTGAGACACTTGCCTCAGGAGTAAAATTTAAGGGGATGCCCCCAAAACTCAATTAACAAGATAAAAATTATTTTATGAAGCAATATTTTTAAAAATAAAAACTGATGCAACAGAAACCCATGGTGCACAAAATATCAAAGCTTTGGTATGATTTTACTTTCAATTATTAGTTTACAAATGTATTTAAACTGCAAAAAACTTTAAGAAAGTCACAATTGGAGTAAAACACAAGAATGTTTACCTTACAAATCATGAAAGCAACCTTAGCACTGAGTCTAGAAAACAAAAGATGGAGAAAATAGCAAGAAAAAATACATAGGAAGCAAAAGCCATATGAAACAAAACAATTATGAGAATAATCATACATGTTTTAAACCTCCCCTTTAAAGAATGAGACTGATATTAACTTCTAAAATAAAATCCCTTGATTTGAAGTTTGGGGATAAGATTGAGAGTAAAAATATATTCATTTCCTTTGACCCCCAAAATCATACTTCAGGGAACCTATCATAAGTAAAACTAAAATATGGAAAAAGCATCATTTATAACCAAAAAATTTAAAAGAACTCTCAACAGAATATTATTCAGTCATTAAAAATTGTGGTTATGAAGACCAAGCAATGTTAAAAAATGACTGGACAACTTAATGAAGTGACAAAACTAGGAAACATAATTGCATGCATGCCACAGTAACAACTACATTAAAAATGCATAGAAAGCAAAAACTAAAGATAAACACACTAAAATTATAATAGTGATTTTATTTTGGTGGTAGAAATTTGATTGTATTTCCTTTCCTTCCTCCTTCCTCTTTCCTTCCTTCCTTCCTCCTTCCTCTTTCCTTCCTTCCTTCCTTCCTCTTTCCTTCTTTCCCTTATTCTCCTTCCTTCCTGTTTTTAAGATTGTATATTATATTTTATACTGTATATTATATTGTATATTATATTGCATCATTCAGGGGTCAGCAGAAAACAGGTGGCATACTCAAAGAGATCATTGAGAAGTATTTAATTACAGGACTACCCTCAGGTGTGAACAGGGTTAAGGAGAAGCAACAAAATACCTGGTGTCTAGCAACAACTAGAAGTTGTTACTATTCCTAAGTCAGAAGAACAAGAAGGGAGCAGCTTCTGGAACCAGGAGAAAACTGGAGCTGCAGGAGAAAGCTGTCCCATAGGAAGAACAGCCTCTATAAAACTGTAGAGTGAATGGGAATAAACATTTGCATCTCTCTTCTCCCTCCTTCCAGTCTCCTGCTAGTGGCTTCCATTGGCTGAACTTGGCTGAATGATAGAGAATAAGGGAACCTAGATGATGCAGTCTGTTGAGGTCAGCCTCTTGGGGTATGGAGCAGGTAAGGAGAAGGGTGAAAAGTGGATCTGGAGGGACAAAGAGAACATACTCCACAAAATCATTGTATCATTTTATTTCTAAAATGGAAAAATGTATACATTAAGAAATTGATTGCATTTGAAACTCACTTTCTCACCCATCAAATGCAGATAAAAATAATCCCTACCTGATACAGTTATTGGGTAATCTCGAAAGTCAGCAATGTCTGTTAACTTGTTTTGTCAATATTATAATAATCATTACTATATATATTTATGGTGGTGATAGTGGTGGCCATGGTGGTGGTGATAATGTTAGTGGTGATGGTGATGGTAGTGTACATAATGGTTATGGTTGTCATGATGGAATTTGGGGGGTAATGGTGATGCTGATGACGGTGGCAGCATACATGAGGGTGAGGGTGGTGGTGGTACCAATGCCAGTGGTGGTGGCGGTGGTTATATCATTAGTACATTATCCTGTTACATGCAATGTGAGTTTCATATGTTGTCAAATGTCATCCTTAAAGCCATATCTTCTATGAGATCAGGGACAATTAGATGGTAAAATATGGATCCTTCAGGGCCCATGTCTATGATATTTCTTTAATCCATAGAAAAATATAATTCAGTCTAGGGTACATTCACTAAGAAACTACTATGTGGGGTCTTCAGAAAGGAATGAAAGTTTCTACCTTCATAGCCTTTACGACCTGAGAGCGAGAACAGGAGGCAAATATACATTACTGCAGACCAGCATTCTCAGCTGTGAGCACCTTCTTTCCAGTGCCTAATCAAGCGCCTAGGACATTAATAACCTTGAAAAATATTTAAGGAGTGAATGAAAACTCTACTAATTTTTCTGGAAGTCCAGCTTGATCGTGTAGACAGGATGATATTGAGTACTTAACTATTCTAACCCCTTCGTTTTAACTCAGTTAATCTTCTCAACAGTCTTATGAAATACATACTAACATTATTCTCTTTGTACAGATATGGCAATTAGAACACAGATTAAGCAAATAGTTCTACATTGCACAGCTTAGCAAGTGAGTAACTTGGGGTTCAAACCCAGAAACTCCAGTGTTGGAGCACGGACTCTAGCCCTAATGTCCTCAGAGAAAGCTTTGTGGTGGAGGAGGAAGAATTAGATTTAAGTGTAGAGGATTCGGTAATGGCAGGAAAATCCTAGGGAAGGTCATTCAAGGAAAAGGGAAGAGCATTCAGCAAAGGCCCAGAGGAAATCACAGAAGTAGTCTGAAGGATATTCTCAGAGATAAACTTCAGGAAGATAATCTGGAACTCAAGTTACCGGTGGATTGCATGGACTCATGATTGGAACGAAGAAATAAAGAGAAAACAAGTTGGAAGAAATTATCCCGGATTCTTTAGGACCAACAAAGGATGTGGGGGTTTGTTTATTGGTTTTGTTTTATATTCAGAGGGAGCTCTCTCCTGGGTTACTTGCAAAAGTGAGCAAACTGGTGGGGATGGGGAGGATGCATCTTTGTAAATTTGATGCTCGCTTTGCCATCAGCCTAACTAACATGCCAGCATCTGGGGCAAGAAGCAGGAATGAGCTTGATGACAGTACTGTCTTACACATGGGAGGCAGTGTTCAGTGTGGGAATGGGCGGAGGGGCTGCGACAGGGAGCAAGGAAGATCCAAGAGGGGAACAACATCTTAAGCCCAGGAAGGAATCGGGTAGGAAACAAGTGCCTGGCTAGGTTTCACAAGGGAGCATGGCCGGGATCCAGCACAGGGCAACCTGGGGAAATTCCTCTCCAGCTTCCTGTTTCCCAGCTATTTCTATTGGCTCAGCCCACCTGCTCCAACTCTGCCCTCTCCTCCAGCACCTAGAGACATAGCAGCACCTCTGATTGTTTCTGCTACATTAAGACTGGCTGGAAAATGTGAAAATGTACCCTACCTCAGGACAGGAAGATGGATGAGTTACAGGGAAATTATTTTAAAATCTCCTCAAAGTAAAAACTATAACGTCAGGGTGGTCAGGAACACAAAAGAGAGAAATATATATGTATATACAGGCAGGGAAACGCATGAGAAGAAACCACTGTGTGTGTGTTTTCATTTGGCTAGGTTTCGTTCAATAATAATGTTGTCTGGGAAATATTCAGTGTGAGAATTTCTCTGTTGGCAACAAGTTGGCTGTGTTTGGGCTCCCGGCTCTGAACACCAGGGCACTTCAGATCAAGTACAGGAGGTTACGTGTGGTCACCTGCAGTAGGCCTTGCTACCAGCCTGGGCCAAGCATGTGGCTTGAATTCCTCTCCACTTTCCCTCGCTGTTCCATCCATCTTCTTCGACAGGCGGCCCGGGGACCTTACTCTACCTCAGCCGAGTCACTTCACATCTTGTTTGCCTCAGTTTCCTCATTATGAAATGGGGCTAAAATGGCTTGCTGAACAGCCCTCGCAGAAGTGAAGAGACCCGTCTTCACTGGGGGTTTGGGGGCAGGTGAGTGCAGGGATGGACCGCTTACAGGTGAATGGGCAGGAGAGGGACATTTTCGGATGGGTGCTTCTCATAAATGGGGCAACTGGCACCTTCCAAATGCTATTTGGTGAGGGGAAGTTGGGGCTCAAATGAAACTGACAGCCAGTGGATATTTAACAAAAGATATTTAGGTTACCTTTACCACGGAGAAACACTCTAAACAAAAATAAGGGACCCATTCAATAGTATTGGTGTGATAATCATACATGAAGAATTTATTTTTTATAATTCGATCATTTAATTTGTATAACTATTTGGTAAATTCCCACTGTACACTCATGCACTAACTTAGTACTGATGTGTAATAGTGAAAAAACAACAAACGGATACACTCTTCCCCAACAAATCTTGCATTCCAGCGGTGGAGACAGACATAAGCAAATACATACACTCATGCATGCATACAAGTTTTGATTGATGCTATAAAGAAAAAGAACAGAATTCTCTAAAAAGGACCCCAGGAGCTTAGTAAATCTCACTCTGTGAAAGCAACATTTGAGCTAAGATCTGAAGAGTAAGCAAGAGATGGCTTGGTGAAGAGTGACAGAAAGAACATTCTAGGCAGAGGGAACAGCATGAGGTAGAAAAGCACTTGGCAAAGAAGAGGCCAAACTATTTTAGAGAGCAGTAAGATGGGGCTGGAGAGGTGGGGAGAAGCCAGATCACACAGGATACCAAATGCGCTGTTAAGATCTTTGCGTTTTAGTTTAGCTGCAATGGAAATTTACTGGACCACCTTGAGCAAGGGAACCGCATGAGCCATGAGAGTGGAAGCAATAAGACTCATTAGGAGGCTGTCACCACAGTCTGAAGAGACGAGTGAGGTTGATGAGAACTAAAGTGAGGGCAGTGCGGATGAGAGGAGCTTGGAGAGGAGTTTATTTGGGGTTAAAATGCAGAGGGTTTGGTGACTTATTGATGTGGAATGAAAGGGTAGAGAAGGGGGCAAGAAAAGCTCCTAGAGTTCCAGGTTGAGCAACTGGGTGGGTAGAAGTGCTATTTATGTGATGGGGAAAATGATGGGGAAGCTGCTTTGAGGAGCTCATCGTCCAACATGCAGAAAGGACTTTAATTGCTTGAGTACCATGCTTGAGGTATATACAAAGTCTTACAGAAGCAGAAAAGAAGGAGCCTATGAATCTGGCTGGAATTAGAGGAAAAGGAATCACAGAAGGGGTGTCATTGGGGTTGGCTCCTGAAAGATGAGGTGTGTTTAACAGATTAAAAAGGGAAGACAGATCTTCTAGGAATAGGAACAGCATTTTTAAAATATACATAATAATGCCAGTCCTGCAAAGCGTTTGAGAGGATTAAGTAAAATAATTTACATGGAAATACCTAAAACTTTGGTATTTGTGCTTTGGAATTTGTTGATGGTGTTTACACCATTGTCACCAGCCCATCCAACAGCCAGTGTTGTACGTGTACATCTATCTGATTCTTCATCAATCAATAGGAGAATAAAACTGACTGGCTTCCCTGCCTCTTCCTAATACACCTGAGATACGTATATGGAATGATGAACCCCTGTAGGACTAGTTACTGAAGGCTGCAAAAAAGGGGATTACCGCTGACCCTTGAACAATACGTTTTTGAACTGCATGGGCCACTTATAGAGGTTTTCTTCGATGGTGAATACTACAGTACTACACGACGAGATCCCCAGCTGGCTGAATCTCTGGATACGGAACCACAGATATGGAGGAACCGTGGATACAGAGGGCCGACTATAAGTTATACATGGACTTTCAACTGCACAGAGGGTCAGTGCCCCAAGTCGTTCAGGAATCAACTGTAATGTATAAGCCTAGCTGTTTTTAGGCTTGGCCTTTTCAATTATATTCCTTTACATTTTAAAGTACAGTTTATTTTGAAAACCCCATTCTCTCCATGTGTCTACATAACCCCTTAGCAGCCAGCGCAGGACCTAACATAAAAAGGTGCTCAACAAAAGTTAACTAAACAATATGAATTGGTAGGGCATTTATGGGGTGCCTCCTATTTTTCAGAGACTATATTAGTCTGAGGGCACAGAGATAGTTAAAGCAAAGGTCCTGTCCTCAAGAAAGTCACAGACATAAATCTAGAGGAATAAAAACATATGCACACATACTCACACACAGTATGATAAATGTGTCCAAATAAATATATATAGTGTCTCTCCCACCCCCCGCCAACAAATTCAGAAGTTAACAGAATACAGCCAAACCAAAATATTTTTCAATCCATAAGCATTTGCAGGCTTGAAATTGCCAAAGCAGAAACTGGAGGGTACAAAATCAGACTAAAGCACAGTCAGTGGAATTCCTTGAAGTTACCCATAAATATTCGCCAAGCTTCCCTCAGTCCTACACCTAGTCATAAATCCCCCTGCTTTTTTTCAAGAACTTTTACATTTGATCAACGACGGAGGGTGATGTTTAAACCAGGCCATTTGGAATGTTTGATTTTCATACATAGTTTTAAGATTTTAATTTCCACTCTGCAAGCCGACTTGGATTTTCCCTACCCTGAAACAAATCAGGATTTCTGAGACATGAAAGCAGGCTCCAAGCACAGAAGGGCTTTCTGAATATTCAGCCTGGTTGCATTGCTCAGTCAGGTCATACGTACAAAAAACTTAACATCTCACCTCATCTCGTTCCTGGAGGGGGATAGCCTAAAAACCTGGCAGCTAATGTGGTGAGAGAAAAATACCCAGCACTCAAGATCAATCAGTCAAAAAGAGGCAAGAGTCATTCATCAAAGGATAGAGGGATAAACTCAAAGATGTTGTGAAACATTTACCCAACCAATCTGAAACTAATTGGTCTCTCTACTTAATCTCTTTCTCCCCTCCTTGTCAAGCCAGTGGCCACAGAGCTGTACAGGGCCAGCTAGCTCTTAGCAGTAGAATGGATGATGTACACAGGATATTGCAAATATATCACAGAATCAGAGCGTGTTAGAGCTGAAAGGGTCTTTGGAGTTCATTTAGCCTGGTTTGAAGAGTTAGTTCTAGGGGAGCAAGAAGAGCCCTGGACTTGGTCAGACTGGGACAGGGTTCTAGCTTCCACTCTTGTTATTTTCAAGCTATGAGCTCTTAGGGAAGTCATTTCAACCCGTCTGAAAATTATATTCCTCATCTGTCAAAAGGGAAAAATGTTTTACTCATAGGGATTCCGTGAGAGTATGATAATATAAGTAAATGCACCTTGGAAGTACCACTGACCATATAAATAGGTGAGAAATAATTATTATTATTATTTACTTTTATTATTACAAAGAATCCAACAAATGCTACCTGAATCCAATCAGTAGTAATCGAGCAGTCTTAACTAAACCTTCGCCTGACCTGATAGAATCAATAGTTTCCATTCATTTTGTAAAAGATGGAGTCACACCACAGCACAGAGGATGTCCGATGCTAGTGGATTGGTCCTTAGCATATCAGGAACCTATCTACCCCCAGTTCACTGATATGCTGATCAAAAGTCAATGATATTTGTTCCCATACTCTTTATTCTAATTGTATGTCTGAAAGCCATTATAAAAATTAATTAAATATCATGAAAACAAAAAAATATATGTTTTTATACAGATATTTGTTGTTTATATAAAAATACAGATGATTGCTATATAGCACTGTTTAAAGACAATGCGGTAAAAGACACTATCGGCAAATTAGTAGCAAGCAAAACCATTGTAAAAACACTAGAAGAAAATTATAAAAATCTAGAAGGCCTACACATTCAAGTTTCTTCACAAAAATGTCCTTTATATCCTGCTTCACTTTAAAGAAACTGAAAATATTAGCACTTATGAGCACACCCATTCAAGAGAGTCGACTGTGACTCTAATCAGTGGACCCACAGCCCTACTTTGAAAGCCTGTCATGTGAATTTTGCATTAATATTATTCCCCTCCTAACTAAATCTAATAACTAACCAACTCCCTGTCCTAACTGACTTGTAGGTAATTATTTGTTGTCATTTATATACCTGCCTATCTGCTGATCTGTAGGAGCTCTGAATATAAATCATGTTTAATGTGAGTTCCTTGCCATTGAGGAATCTACAATCTGATTAAACACTAGTAAAATGTGAAAGACTTATAGTTCAATCATGGACATCCAATTTAACTCACAATTATCCTCCAAGGACAATGGTACCAAAGAAAAGAGGGCTAGATTTTTCAAAATAGTTGGAGCATTATTGTTTCTATCTGACACTACCATAAACGGCCTGGCTTTGTCTGTGATCCTGTCAAATGTTTCAGGGATAATGTTTCCTTATTATCAATTCACCTTTAGTGCTTGGAACACAGCAGGTTCTCAACTGGTATGAGCAATTGTCATGAAAGGTGTGAAGAAAGAGAAACATACACAGGACTCTGAGATGGGATTAATTAAGAGGCGGAAATCCAGGAGGCAGAAAGAGATTGAGCAAAAGCCTAGGAGAGGGATGCGTCCTGGATCCATTTGTCCTTGTAAACGTCTCTTGAGCACCTTCTTAGACATCATGGCCTTTCTACTTGTATGCCAGAACTGACCTGGCTTGTCCAGCCCAAACAATGGGATTTTAAAATTTGAAGTAGTTGCCATCATTTACAAATCAGTAGATTACATGTACAGATTAGCAGTTTTTCCTAAAATATCAGAAGGTCCAGCGACACCAGCATTCCCACATGGAAGCAATGGGCAGGCACTTTCCTGTATAGTGACATTTTCCTATAGATAAAACATGACCACATATGTCATGGTCACCATGGCTCCCTGGTTGGTTTCACTCATTAATGTTCCTGTATGCCCCTTTGGCAGTTCTGGTTTTGATGCCTGACTATGTGCCCAGCACTGTGGTGATGCTGGGTCCCTACCCTGGAGGGGCTGCAGAATAACAGGAAGTGATCCATGTGGCAGGTGATGTGAACCTCAACAAAGAAATGGCTATAGGAAAGGAAACAAATATATGTATCCCAGACATATTTCAAAGCCTGAAATCATGGAAATCAGTGAAATATCATGTCTAGGGAAAGGAGAGGCAGAGTTTAAAGTAATTTCAGGGATTGTAGCCCAAAACACCAAGAGAAAGGTGACTAAGATGGGATAATTGGGGAAGAAATCGGAAGAGGAAGGAGAGAGGAAAGGGGGAAGGAGTCATGAAGGGAGGGAGAGAGGGAAGAAGAAAGTATTTAAGTGGCTACTCAACCAAGCATTTTCACATCAGCTGGTTTTAAGGGAAATATTATGATAAATTTTGGACATACTGAGTTTTGGAGCTAGCACAACTTCCAGGGATGGTTTCTGATGGGCAATAGCTAAGAAAACAGGAAATTCATCTCTTCAACAATTTTTAATAATAAAAGCAATAATGATAAAAACATCTAATCTACATTGAACATGTATTCCATGCCAGTTACTACGCCAAACACTTCCTAGGTATGAGCAGTCTTTTGCAATCTTCCCAACAATTGTGAGAGCTAGCAATAATAATAAAACAGATAAATAATAATTGCTAATAGTGAGTTCAGAGTCACCGTGCCAGATGCTGTTCTAAAAGTTAATACATATATTAACTTATTTGATTTTGAGAACATCCTTGTGAGATAGGTATTTTGTCTACATTTTACAGATGAGAAAGCTGACATCAAGTGGAATTAGGTAAATTTCCCAAGGTTACACAACTAGTGAGTAATGACGTTGGACTTCCCACCCAAGCCTGTCTGAATCGTAGTTTAAGCACTGAGCCATTACGGTCTAACACTCTGTGCCAGGAAATATTTTTGGCACTAATGACTCAAATAATAAAAGAAGATAGGCAGGCTCTACCCTCAAGGAACTCACAGTCTAAAGGGAGAGGCAGACGAGCACAAACACTGCAGGCTAATACTCAAGACAATCTTAGAGATGCCTACGTACCAGGTGCTCTGAAAGCAAGAGGTAGGGGAGCTGAACCTGCCCAGTGGAAGGAGGGCAGACAAGTAAGCCTTCACAAAATTGCAGCACAAGAAGCTGATTCTGGAAAGATGGAGACAAATTTGACGGGCAGGGAAGAGAGAAAAAAAATGGAAAAAGGCATGGAAGTATGGAAGTTTAAACCTTCTTTGGGGAATATCAAAACATTTCGGATGGCTGAGAATTTGTAAACGTGGAAAAGATCAAGGAATATGAAATGTCAGGGCATGCAGAGCTAGCCTGAAAGCCTGCAGTGTCATGCTAAGCAATGAAGGGATGTAGAAAGCTAAGATTTCTTGTGAGCACTGTTATGCACAAGGTGTGCATTTTTGTCCTGTAGGTAATGGGGAGAAATTGAAAGAGTAACCTGCTCAGACCTGTAACAGAAAAAATGTCCCTCTCAGGCAACCAGGTGGACACTGGATTGTAAAATGGCTAGACATTTAGAGAGGGTGTATTTAAGAGACTGCAGCAATAGCCTGGGTGAAAAAGGATGAATCCAGAGGGTAGAGAAAAAAGGGTAAACTAAAGAGAAATTTCAGAATTCTTTTGCAAGGGTAATGTATCCTCTGGCTTTCAATTAATCATTTAAATCATAATATGGTGGGATAACTTCCACAAATTCAATTCATTCTGCCTATGCTGAATTAACTTGTTGTACTCAACCACAAGGAAAGTTGCTATTTTTGTCTCTTTATATTTATAACCATGATCAAGCTCTTTCCACAAAGGATTTGAGGTGCCTGGAAGATCACTAAATGAAATGCAGTCTCTGACAAGTGGATCCTTACTGAAAGAACTGATCTGGAAGCAGAAGTCAGCCTCTCCTGTCAAATGAGACAAGTTCAAGCTGAAGATATCAAGAAACATCCTCTACATCAGCTCGAGACTCCAAGTTACCGTCCCTTCCTTTGTCTGGAGAAACAAATGGTGAGAAAGTGTCCAGTTTGCTCTACTGCTAAATTGAGCGTTTCACTAGGAAAAAGAGGAAACATTGAAAGCAGTGATGAGTTTCAAACATCATTTGCACACCCTTTCCTGGAGACACTTAAAATTATATAAGAAGACGTGTAAATAAATCAAAACTTTAAACAAGACAATACCTTAATCCTAAAACAGATGAATTCTTAGGAATGTGAAGCATATATATATCATATTTGTGCACAAAGTATTTTTGACCTCTTAATCTCACTTAATTCTTTTCAAAACAACCTGCAAAAGAGTCTGGGAAAGAATTATTATCTCCATTTCACAGATGAAAAAAGCTAAAGGTCAGAGCTTGAAAATGGCTTCCTCAGATTTGCACAACTTTTGTTGTTAGTGACAGAATTAGGTTGAACATCAATTTTACTGATACTCATTTTAAGGAAAATGGAGTAGGATAAAAATACTAGGAACTAATGTTTAGAGTGGTCACTATGTGTCAGACACTATGCTATGTACACTATATGCATTATCATATTTAATTCTCAAAGCACACCATGATAGAGGCAGTATCACTGTTTCCATTTTACAGATGAGGAAACTAAGGCCAGAGAAAATGATTAAATCAAGGTCACACAGATAATTATTGGTGGACCAAACCCAGACATCCTGTGTCAAATCTAGCTCTTAACCAAACAAACATCTATTTAAATCTCGTCTCTGCAATTAACTGTCTAGCCCTGGCCAAATTATTGCATTGTTGGACCCTCTGTTAAACAAAATTATGTGTTTGTATCTGTGTGTGTGTATGCATTTGTGTATGTGTGGCCTGGTTCCACATCATAGTCTTTGTAGGTCACCAGTAAACATTATTTCCCCCTGTTTCAACCATAATACATTGTCACTAGACATTTTTATGACAGAAATAACCGTATTAGTTAATCTAACACAAAACGGCAGCATTTGTATTGATAGTGGAAAAAAAAAGAACTATACCTTAAACTCATCTTACAGTCATATTTGACTGCTAATCTCAAAGCTTTCTCTCTCTTTTCTTAGGGTAGAATTAAAATTTCCTTTTGAGTAGGAAACAAAAACTACACTTGTTCATAAAATTAATTGTCTTGCCAACAAAAGCCCGTTTGTTATGGAATTCCCAAATGACTTAGGCACATTAAATCTGAATTACTTAGTAATACTATAATTTAAAGAAGTAAAATCTTGTTAATCAAAGATGGGTCCCAGAAAATTCTCCTCCAAACACTGCAGGCTTTAGAACCTCGAAATGGAGGCACTTGAATTTGAAACTATGCCATGTTTGAAAGTCAGAGCTCAAGTCTCATGGATTCCAACCCTTTCAGGTAAAAGTGTCCCTTTTTAAACATAAAAGAATTTGTGGATCTACTCCATGCCATAATGAGAAAAGTAGTGATATTAGTTTATGTTAATTATAAAACTATGGTTATAAAAGTAGCTCTGTATTCACTCGTGCATAATTTGTAATTTATTAATCCTAACAGTATAATACACTTCTGTAAAAAAATAATACTTTGAGATGGTAGACATTTTTTTAGCATACAGATTCTTGTGCTCATGAGTCCCTTTCAAAAAAATCTATAGCCTCTCACAATGATCCACAGGGTGGAAACCACTGTTCTAAAATATTAGGATTAGAAGGACGTTTAATGTTATATAAACTATCTCAGTACCTAATAAATGCATCCCAGGTACAACATTTTGAATGCTAGGCATGTGTTATCTGTTTGAACACACTCAAAGACCTGGGAGGGAGGAAGCTGGAGTAGGGGAGGTGTGGCCAAAAAGACAGGGGTGTGCTAAGTACCTCACAGAGTAGTTGATCTATGCTGCTGTGGAGATATTAGGAAACTCTTTAGAGTTGATCTATGCTGCTTAAACGTCTCATGTCCCCTGTATCAGTCAGGGTCTCCTCAGGAAAATCAAAACCATACTAGTGATTTCAAATAGTGGGTGGTGGGTAGAGGGTGGGAGTAACACAAGCACCTCATTGCAAAAGCATTTGAAGGCAAAGGAAGTCGGGGCGGGGGTGGGGGGCAGTGATAATAATGACAGAGATTAGTTTCTACCACCTACAGAGCTGGAGGCACAGAAGGAAGGAGGTGATATTAGCAGAGCCTAGGAGCACTCACTGCAGACTGAGCAGCTGCTGAGCAAGCCAGCAGCCACTGCTCCTGCTTCTACAGCTGCCGCTACCTGACCACCTGATGCCCATACCCCTGAAGCCCCTCACCTCTGGCAGTCACTGGCAATCACCCACCAGATCTACTTCTGCTAGATCTATTAAAGGCCGCTGCAGGACATAGACACCCATTTCTCCCAGAGAGAACACCAGAAGCAGAAACAGAAGAACAATGACCTTCCTCCATACCTTCCTCCTTTCTCCATTTCTACCCCTGCTTTATAGTCTAATTCCTCCCACTGGTTAAATAGACAGGGAAACCATCCATCAAGGGAGTTGGTCAAGTGTAACTTGCAGAAGTCTGCCCTGCTGTGGTACAAACCTGGGCATGGCAAATGTGGGAGTGAGCTGACAGCAAAAGGCAAATCATCAGCTTAATTCAACCCTTCAGCCACCCAGATCCACTCTCACCCTTTTAGTCATATTCAACTTCCATCAATAGCAGAATCATGATTCTACCTAATATGATGAACCTCTTTCTAATACAAATACCCTCTCATCTTTTTCAAAAAATAGACAAGTTAAAGCCTTGTCAACTACCATATCCATGAGTCAATTCCATGGAAATTCAGTAACTTAAAACTAAATAGAAAGGCAACTACCACCAATACTCCTCATATAAAATATTATAAAATATTAAAAGTAAGGGAAAGACAAAAAAAGAGAAAGAATTGGTATATACACACAAACACACACATACACACAAACACATATCAAATGCAAGAAAAAACATAGATAAAGCTGCTTCAATCTTTGTTTCTATAATGGGTCATTTATACCATGTTTGATATTTATCTCCATCCTTTGCTCTTGACAAGCACTCCAATGGAGAGACTCAAAGCTCACCTATTGTTATTTCCCATCACGGTCAGCCCTCCTAAATCTTGGCATAGCACCTTCTAGAACTAGCCCTGAAAAATGAGAGGAAATGGTAAACACTATCCTCAATTTAGATAACTGTGACTTTGACATTCAATAAATATATGGCTTTATAAACTATGTATCCTTGGTTCCTCTGTATCTACTATTCTGCATTCATGGATTCAGTCAACAATAGATCATGTAGTACCGCAGTATTTACTATTGAAAACAATTTGTTTATAAGTGGACCTGAACAGTTCAAGCCTGTGTTATTCAGAGGTCAACTGTATTTTTACTTCTCCTTCTCCCTTATTTTGTGATACTCATATTTTACCTCTGCATACATTAAAACTTCACAATACACTTTTACGTTTTTTATTTTAAATAATCAGTGTTCTCTTAAAGATAATTTTTTAAATGGGAAAAAAAAATATTTTCTACTTGCCCAGCATTTCCAATGCTGTTCTTTCATCTTGTAGATTTCCGTTTCCATCTGGTGTCATCTGCCTTCAGACTGAAGAACTTCCTCTAACATTTTTCATCATGCAGGCCTGAAAGTAACATATTCTGTCATGTGAAAATCAATGAATTTGCTAAAGTTGCAGAATACAAAATTAATACAAAGAAATCTCTTGCACCAACGTGGATACCCCGGGAGGTCACTCTCCCCGGGCTCTGTCCTGGTGGCGTAGGGGAGCATAGGGCTCTGCCCCATGATGTACAGTCCCTTTCCACAACGTTGGAGATGAAGCCGGGCCTTGAGTCTGCGCCTGCATATTCCTACAGCTTCTCAGAGTCCTGTGGACAATGACTGAGGAGACAAACCATGCAGGAAACAGCTCTCTAGAGCAGCATATCTGAATCTAGGTTGATCCGAAGTGAATGAAAAATTTGTTTTAATCAGTTTGGGTGTACTGCTGGATTAAAGCTTTTACCCGCTTTGTTAAAAAAAAAAAAAAAAAAAAAAAAAAAAAAAAAGAAATCTCTTGCATTCCTATACACTAACACTGAAAGATCAGAAAGAGAAATTAAGGAAACAATCCCATTTACCATTGCAACAAAAAGAATAAAATACCTAAGCATAAACCTACCTAAGGAGGCAAAAGACCTGTACACAGAAAACTATAAAACACTGATGAAAGAAATCAAAAATGACAGAAACAGATGGAGACATATACCATGTTCTTGGATTGGAAGAATCAATATCGTGAAAATGACTATACCACCCAAATAAATCTACAGATTCAATGTAATCCCTATCAAATTACCAGTGGAATTTTTCAAATAATTAGAACAAAAATTTTACAGTTTGTATGGAAACACAAATGACCCCAAAGAGCCAAAGCAATCCTGAGAAAGAAAAATGGAGCTGGAGGAATCAGGCTCCCCGGCTTCAGACTATACTACAAAGCTACAGTAATCAAGACAGTATGGTACTGGCACAAAAAGAGAAATATAGATCAATGGTACAGGATAGAAAGCCCAGAGATAAACCCACGCACCTATGGTCACCTAATCTATGACAAAGGAGGAAAGAATATACAATGGAGAAAAGACAGTCTCTTCAATAAGTGGTGTTGGAAAAACTGGACAGCTACATGTAAAAGAATGAAATTAGAACAGCCCCTAACACCACACACAAAAATAAACTCAAAATGGATTAAAGACCTAAATGTAAGACTGGACACTATAAAACTCTTAAAGGAAAACATAGGAAAAACACTCTTTGACATAAATCACAGCCAGATTTTTTGACCCACCACCTACAGTAATGAAAATAAAAACAAAAATAAACAAATGGAAAAAATAAACAAATGGGACCTAATGAAACTTAAAAGCTTTTGCACAGCAAAGGAAACCATAAACAAGACAAAAAGACAACCCTCAGAATGGGAGAAACTATTTGCAAATGAAGCAATTGACAAAGGATTAATCTCCAAAATATACAAGCAGCTCATGCAGTTCAATACCTAAAACAAACAAACAAACAAACAAAATGCCCAATCAAAAAATGAGTGGGGGCTTCCCTGGTGGCGCAGTGGTTGAGAGTCCGCCTGCTGATGCAGGGGACACGGGTTTGTGCCCTGGTCCGGGAGGATCCCACATGCTGCGGAGCGGCTGGGCCCGTGAGCCATGGCCGCTGCGCCTGCGCGTCCATAGCCTGTGCTCCGCAACGGGAGAGGCCACAACAGTGAGAGGCCCACGTACCGCAAAAAAAAAAAAAAAAAAAAAAATGGGTGGAAGACCTAAATAGACATTTCTCCAAAGAAGACATGCAGATGGCCAAGAGGCACATGAAAAGATGCTCAACATCACTAATCATTAGAGAAATGCAAATCAAAACTACAATGAGATATCACCTCACACCAGTCAGAATGGCCATCATCAAAAAATCCACAAACAATAAATGCTGGAGAGGGTGTGGTAAAATGGGAACCCTCCTGCACAGTTGGTGGGAATGTAAATTGATATAGCCACTATGGAGAACAGTATGGAGGTTCCTTAAAAAACTAAAAATAGAACTACCATATGACCCAGCAATCCCACTACTGGGCATATATCCTGAGAAAACCATAATTCAAAAAGAGTCATGTACCCCAGTGTTCATCGCAGCTCTATTTACAATAGTCAGGACATGAAAACAACCTAAATGTCCATCAACAGAGGAATAGATAAAGATGTGGTACATTTATACAATGGAATATTACTTAGCCATAAAAAGGAATGAAATCGGGTCATTTGTAAAGATGTGGATGGACCTAGAGTCTGTCATATAGAGTGAAGTAAGTCAGAAAGAGAAAAACAAATATCATATATTAACACGTATATGTGGAATCTAAAAAAAATGGTACGGATGAACCTATTTCCAGGGCAGGAATAGAGATGCAAACATAGAGAATGGACATGTAGACACAGGACTGGAAGGAGAGGGTGGGATGAATTTGGAGACTAGGATTGACATATATACGCTACCATGGGTAAATAGATAGCTAGTGGAACCTTCTGTGTAGCACAGGGAGCTCAGCTCAGTGCTCTGTGATGACCTAGATGGGTGGCATGGGGGGAGGTCCAAGAGGGAGGAGATATATATATACATATAACTGATTCACTTTGTTGTTCAGCAGAAACTAACACAACATTGTAAAGCAACTATAGCCCAATAAAAAAAAAAAAAAGTTAAAAAAAAAGGATGGGGGCTTCCCTGGTGGCGTAGTGGTTAAGAATCTGCCTGCCAACACAGGGGACATGGTTTCAAACCCTGGTCCAGGAAGATCCCACATGCCGTGGATCAACTAAGCCCCTGTGCCACAACTACTGAGCCTGCACTCTACAGCCCGTGAGCCACAACTACTGAAGCCCATGCGCCTAGAGCCTGTGCTCCGTAACAAAGAGAAGCCACTGCAATAAGTCCGTGCTCGGCAACAAAGAGTAGCCCCCGCTTGCCACAACTAGAGAAAGCCTGCACACAGCAACAAAGACCCAAGGCAGCCATAAATAAATAAATAAATAAATATATGTATTTATTTTGCTTTTCAATTTTGCAAGTTGCTTACTCTCTCCATTAGAGCCCATAACATTTTAATCATAATTATTTTTAAATTTCCAATCTGATCATTTGAAAATCTCTGCCATAACTGAATCTGGTTCTGGTGTTTGCTTCGTCTCTTCTTACTGTGTTTTTTTGCCTTTTAATGTCTCTTCTAATTTTTTGTTGATAACCAGACATGATGGATCAAGTAAACAGAAATGAAATAAGTAGGCCTTTAGTGTGAGGTTTAATGTGTATCTGGCTAGGAGTTAGACTGTGTTTAATATTTGCTATAGCTGTAGATATCAAAGGCTAAAATTTCCTCTGATGTCTGTTCCTGTCTCCCTTGTTTTGGATTTCCTCAGAGACTCCTTAAATAGTGTCTGAGGCTTGCAATTCTTTTGGCTGTAATCCTCTTTTATTACACAGTAGCCCAATTAACATGGTGGTAAGTGGTACAGGCTCCAGCAGCAGGCTTCTGCTCCTGGGCTGCTTCTCCCAGTAAGCTGGATCATTTGTATTCACCTATCTCTCCAAATTTTCAGGGCGGCAGCTTACCTTGTGACCTCAATTCTCTCATCAGTCTAAGACAAGTTGTTGATTTTCAGTTTGTTCAGCTTTTTTCTTATAAAATGGGAGTAATGACTTCCAAGGTCTTTACATATCAGACCAGATACCGGAAGTCTCATTTCCTTCCATTTATGAAGGATATTTTTTTCCTGGATATAGAAATTTAGTTTGACAACTTTTTTTTCTTTTAGCATATTAAAGAAATTATTCCATTGTCTTCTGTCTTGCATTGTTCCTGACAAGAATTTGGTAGTCATTCTATTTGTACATAATGTGTCTTTTCCTCTGGCTGCTTGTATTTTCTCTTTATTGCCAGTTTTCAGCAATTTGACTAGCATGTGCCTTGGTGGTTTTTCCATTCATGTGTGTTTACCCTGTTGAAATTATTGGAAAATTTTCGACATTTATTTCTTTAAATAATTTTTCCACCACTACTTACCATACTGTCAGGATCCCTAATTACATGAATATTAAATTACTTTATGCTTTCTCAATGTCACTGAATCTCTGTTTATTTTACTTCTTATGGCTTTTTTCTCTATGTGCTCTCACTTGGATAGTTTCAAGCTTGCTAATCTCTTATTCTGTTATTAAGCCCATCCATTAGATATTTTATTTACAATATTTCACCTTCCATCTCTCAAATTTCCACTTAATTCTCTTTATATCTTTTATTTCTTGACTTGCATATTTCTATTATTCTTTAAACCCTTGAAAATATGTATAATAGTTTTAGAGTTTTTGTCTGCTAATTCCATCATTTCTGTAACTTCTGGGCTTATTTCTACAGATTGACTTTTCTTCCAGTTATGGGTGACGTTTTTTGTTACTTTGCCTGTCTATTAAAATTTTATTGGATGCTGGACACTATAAGCCTTACATTACTAAATATTTGGCTCTTATTGTCTCCCTTTAAAGAGTGTGAAAGTTTGTGTTGTCAGGCATTTAATTTGTTTGTGAATCAGCTTGACACTTTCAAACTTTATTTTTAAACTTTGTTAGGGCAAGTGCAGAGTACTCAGCTACTATGGCATAAACCTTCTTGGGTCTCTACAGAATGGCCTAGATATTCAATAAGGTCTCTGCACTCTGGCATTTAGAGCTCCCAGCCCTTTGCGGGCTCTACAAATTGTTTGCCTTATACCTCCTTGGAACATATTTTTTGCCAGATACTTGTTCTTTGCTTGATCTCAGAGAGTCTCACTCTGCACATGCACAGGATAGGATTCAGCCAGACTCAAAAGGACCCCTGTACATTTTACTGGATCTCTTTCTGGGCTTACTTCCCTCCTCTATGGTACTCAGCCCTGCAATTCAAGTCGCTTAGCCTTCCCTCAAACATCTATCTGTTTCCTCAACTCAGTGAACCTGTTTAGCTTTGCTTGGGTTCCCCTCCCTGTCCCACATTTCAGAGAATGCCTCCAGCCTGAAAGCTGAAATGATTGTGGGGTTAACCTCATTTGTTTATCTTCTCTCATGAAGCACAATTCCATGTTGTCCAATGTCTGAAAACAGAAGAATCACGTATATTGTTCAGTTTCTCTAGCTGCTTATGACCAGTGAACTAGTCTATTATACTAATTATAAATACTTTTAGCATTTCATTCTAGCAAAAAGTATATAGGTAATTCCACATGTTCTTTTATGCATTAATGTAACAAACAGCTATTAAATACCTAACAAGTTCCTGGTGCTCTTCCCCAGGAAAAAGCAGAATGGTAACCTGGGAAAAAGTCTAACGTCTGGAGTCAAGAGATCTGGGTTTCAGTCTAGGTTCACTATTTGCTCACTTTGTGACGAGTTATTTAAACCTCTCTGAGTCTCATTTCCTTACTCTTAGAGCAGGATAATGTTATGCCTACTTTGCAGGATTACTGGTACGGCTACATATATTGTATGTAGAACAACTGGCCAATTCCTGGCACATAGCCTGAACCTGATTGATTGCAATTATTATTTTTATCATATATGCTATGGAAATGATTGAAAGTACAATAAATCAGCAGACTGGGGTGAAAGAAATGCCTCCACTGGAGGCTAATAATAACACTATGCCTGAAAGTAAAGGCATAAGCTGGGAGACATCCAAGAGAAAGAAAGAACAACGAAAATTGAGAGCTTAAAGAAATAAACTTTCCCTCTCTGGTTAAGTAAGGGAGAGTCTCAGAGTATGCAACCTGAGAATTTCAGAATAAGTAATACAGGCACACTCAGGCACTGAAAGGCAGACCAGAAGCTACTGATAAAGAAACTGGATTCCTTAAAGACAGAAGATGGAGCACCAGAAATGATCGGATCTCTGTATCAAGAAAGTATCTCTAGCATAGATGAAGATTGATGGGAAAATGCCCTCAGTGTCACTCTCCATAAATTGGGTGGAGAGCCACAGGTAATCTGAGATTTCATGACACGTGGATAGAAGATTTTGCCAATTTTATGGGCCAAACATGAAAATAATAGTGTTTCCAGTTCATCAAACTTAGTAGCAAAATCCTTTGATTTGAGTATGTGTTCTATTTTTCAGAACTAGTTAGGAGAGCTGCAAGAAAAGATTGAGGGTGAAAGAGTGGTAAATGTTACATCATAAATAATCCATGCTACTAGTTAACTGGAGATTGAAATGAAAGAATGAATGATGGGGTGTTAAGCTCTACATCAGGCCATTTCCCAACTTACACCAAAATTTACTTTTTGTGCTTTCCACTTCAACATTATTTTTCAAAGTAACCTTAGCAAAAATGTGTTCAAATAAATTAACATTGCTTTAACTTCCTTGTGTTCGGATTTCTCTCCTCTAATAGGAGGTAAAGGCCTTGAATTGAATCAATGATGACTTATTTTTCTTTATATCATACCAGCATCAAATGCTGATATGTTGGCTTATAATAGATTCTCAATAAGTATTTCAAGTATTAAAATTTGAATGAATTAATGAAGGGAAAGAAACTCAAAATTTCTGACATAATTAGCAAGAAAAAATTTATGAAAGGGTGATTTTTTTCAAATGGAGCAGACCGTTGAGCAATCAAAACTCTGATGCTTATTAAAGTTGGGGCACATTTTTGTACAAAGCTTTTAGACAAATCATCTCCCTCTCCCTTCCCTCACCCAAATTAGCCATAGAAAATACAAACAGTCATGGTTACTTTGAGAAGAACTCTCAGAGGCACTAACAGCAGGAAATAAACTAGGACAATCTGTGGGACGAGAACTTGATGAAATTTGGGACATTTTATATAACATTCTCATTTTGGTTGGTTTTGACTTTATTAAATTAAAATTTTTAAAACACAAGGCAATACCAATGAATACATTCAGGCATAAATAGGCCATGTTAAATGATATTCTATAAGGGAATCTGTTTATGTGATTTTGCCCTCCAACTTTATTAAAACAATCAATAGGGTTTATTTATCAGTGACATTCCTGGGATTACTCCCTGAAGTGAATTTCTTTGAGAGTGACCAAATTACATTATTGAATAGAACTATATGTTGTTTTCTATGTGGTTAATTTAAGAACAATTATTGATACATATGACATATTACAAACAAAAGTAATAATTGAATTGGTTTAAAAACTACCTGAATTAGAGCCAAAGAGTCCATCATCCAACCTGTTCTGAATTCCTTTATATGCTTTGCCCAAGTTCTACGGCACTTTATTACACCAAGGTGTCACTTTTGGTATCAAGGCCTTTACTACTATTTAAGCAGACTTCTAATTTCTGTGATCATCTACAATTGCTCAAAGTTTAACTACCCAATTGGTATCAATTGTACTTTAGGAGATAAGATGCCATACAGAGACATCCTCTAAAATGTCTAACACTGGTTACTTACCCTAGGGAGAGTATCCTTCTTTATTTCCTGGTCCTGAAATATCATCTCCTTCTGGTCTATGTGCCCTATTCTCTCTGTAGTCAATATTTATTTTTATCTGAAGCCAGTAGCCTCTCTGTGATACCTACGCTCTAATGGTGTGAGAAATGCTTTAAAATTATCTTCATGTGAATAGTAACCTCTTGACCAGCTCCTAAGCCTTAAAAATTTGCATTTTCCCAAGTAGACAAAAATAAATGAGGGTTCCTTTTTAGGTTCGATTTATATTTAGTAAATGTACAATACTAAATGCATAATAGGGTGAGTTTTGACAAATGTGTGCACCTGTATAACTGACATTTCTATCAAAATATAGAACATTTCCATTGCCCAGCAAGACCCCACATGCCCTTTCACCAGGCAATCTCCCATGTCAGAGAGAGCCATTCTAAAATTTATTTTCTTTAATAAAGTAGTTTTTGCCTATTTTAGAACCTCATATAAATTGAATTATACATAATGTACTATTTTTTACCCACATTTTTTGGCTTAGCATAGTCTTTGAGACACTTAACCATGAAATTCATTCATTGCTGAGACTCCATTTACCTGTCTAGACAAAAGGGTTGTTTCCAATTTGGAGCTGCTATGGATATTCTTGTATGAGTATTTTTGCAGACGTTTGCTTTCATTGATCATGGAAATATACCTAAGAATGGACTTACAGGGTCTTTAACCCTCTTCAAGGCTAGGTCTATTATCAAATGAAAGGTAGAAGCTTTTAGTTTTTACCATCAATAATCACTTTTTCAATCTGTAGAACATAATACAGTTTACCAAGCATTTTCATCTGTATATTCTCTTTTTACCCTTGGATGAAGCTTAGCAGGTGGAAAAGTGCTTACAGATAGAGACTTGTTCAAGACATTGACATTGCCAATAACAAAGCAGAATTGAGTCCAAGTCCTAACACATCACAAGTACCAACCTTATCTATAATTCCCTTTCCTATATGCTATAAAGCCTTTCCTGGCAATGTTGGTTTGTTTGCTTTTTTTAAGGGTGAATGAGTGGAAAATGCATGGGCGCTGATGGCTTACATAAACTGCCCTTCAGCCAAAATACAAGACTACAGCAGGGCACATTGGCTCTGCATTAGCCAAATTTCTCTGAAAGCAGGGATTTCTCGAACATGTGAAAACCACTTTTCTCGTTATACGTAATTCTGTTTCCTCAGCCTGCGCTAAACTATTGATCAGTAGACCTAAGGTTGACACCTGTACTTTAAGGACTATGTCATTTTAGGGAAATTATACCACTTGAGTTTCAACAGAGTTTCATTTGCCCCATCTCTGAAACTGGTTCCCAGAATCTGTGATTTCAGAAATTATATGTGCTGGGGACTGTGGTGTGAAAGCTACCATACTATTCTCACTATCAGTCTGTCATTTTATGACAAAATAAAGGATAATCCTTTAAAATGAATATATTCAGCTGATGAGATGGATGTAAACCGCCATCATGACCAAGCCTATGCTGAGAACTGGTCTTTAGGAATCCCATATCTCTATAATCCTTTTAACTTCTGAAGTTATCAACCTCTCTGAAGGCAATATGAGAGTGTTTGTTTAAAAAAAAGCATGGTCCCTTGGTGGTAGACAGCAGTTCATACTGTTTCTGATTTTCTGGGGGAGTTTAATTAAGCAGTTTGCCACTGGGAGCTTGACACCGGAGAGGAGGCCCAACCCAAAGAAATCTGGTGATTAAAGACAATGTTTGGGGCTTCCCTGGTGGTGCAGTGGTTGAGAATCTGCCTGCCAGTGCAGGGCACACGGGTTCGAGCCCTGGTCTGGGAAGATCCCACATGCCGTGGAGCAACTGGGCCCGTGAGCCACAATTACTGAGGCTGCGCGTCTGGAGCCTGTGCTCCACAAGAGAGGCCGCGATAGTGAGAGGCCCGCGCACCGTGATGAGGAGTGGCCCCCACTTGCCGCAACTGGAGAAAGCCCACGCACATAAAAGAAGACCCAGCACAGCAAAAATAAATAAATAAATATTTTAAAAATTAAAAAAAAAAAAAAAGACAATGTTTGATTGCCAGGTTATTTTGCTTGGGAGCTATCCACATCCAGCAGAGCACCTGAGGTTTGAAGAGCCCCACAAACAGCACACTGCTCCCAGAGCACTGTGAGCCCAGCAAGGCAAACTTGATCGGTAGAAGGTAATGGCCCTTGCACTTGATGGTTGAAGTAGGAAACAGGCCTTTCATTCACAACAATCAGTTATAATAGCAGAAAACCTAAAAAGACCCCTCTGACAGGGGAAGAGTGACAACTAGCAGTTTTCAAGCCTTATTTGACAGCAAAACAATTTAACTTCACCCTTTAAATTTGCTCTTCTCCCAATTTACTTTTTTAAAATGTAGGGTGTGAACTGTTACAGTAATAAGTAAAGCTTTATGCGATCCTTCATGGTTTGTGAACAATGTTTTATATGACTTTTCATTTAATCCTCATTACAATCCGTGGAAACGTATATTCTTTTTTCATGGAGACACTGAGGCACAGACTAAGGAAATGATTTTCATAAAACCACATAGCCAGAGACCAGTGGCATCAAACGATTTGCCTGGACTATAATCACACTGAGTTACATGTCTATGGGTAGACACCAAATCTGCATTCACAGCACCAATCCCAGTGCCCAGTATGTGAAAGGCACTCAATAACTATTTTTTGAGTGAGTGAATGAATGGATGAATAATTATACTAAGGAACTAGAGTGTAAGATTTATCTTGCATTTTAGCCATCTTTGGCTAGATGTCATGGACTTCCTAAGAGCCTCGAGAATAGCAAACACGGAGATTTAGCTGGACAAGATCAACTTCCTGTTTTTACTTATTCAATACATATGTGCTGAACAACTACCACATGAAAGGCAGGGTGTTAAATATTATGAAAATTTTACTAGAATATGTATGGTTCTTATTCATCTATGTCTGGAAAATACTGTTAGTGAGTAGAAAAATCATAATTTTCCTACACCCTTTCCACCTCTTCCTCCCACATCATATACTGCCTGCTTCCCACATCAATAAGGCTAGAAAAGGCAAGCATAAGCCTATAGAGACAAAATTAATGTTAATATTTCCTGCTACTCATCCCAGATTTCCATAATAGTCAAATAAACAGGGAAATAATAGAAAGGTATATTACTTTTTCCATCATGACCATGTTTCTGGTAAATTATATGTCTTATAAATTAAACGCTTTGCTCTACTGGCAGTAAAATTGGAGAATTTCATTTTCATTTATAGTCATCTTTAGTTAGGAATAGTTCCTAACACAAAAACTTAAATTAATAGTTCTCAATCCTGAACACACTCACCAAGGGAGTCTTAAAAACATACAATGCGGGCTTCCCTGGTGGTGCAGTGGTTGAGAGTCCGCCTGCCGATGCAGGGGATACGGGTTCGTGCCCCGGTCCAGGAAGATCCCCCATGCCGCGGAGCGGCTGGGCCCATGAGCCATGGCTGCTGAGCCAGTGCGTCCGGAGCCTGTGCTCCGCAACGCCAGAGGCCACAACAGTGAGAGGCCCGCGTACTGCAAAAAAAAAAAATAAAACACATAAAATGCAATTTCCTGACTTCACCCAAGATCCACTAAAACTGAATATCTTAGTTTCATTTTCAAATTGCTTTTCCAAAGAAGAGAAAGTTAGGAGCAAGTATATAGTTTTACTATATGGGAAGCAAAGAAATGAGGAGGTAGCTGGAGGGGGATGTGGAGTAAAGGGAAGATTATTTTGGAAGATGAAACATCTAACACCATGTTTATATCCTGATAGTAAGATCCAGGTTGGGGGTGGGGGGAGATGTATTAGTGATTCAGGAGAGAGTGTAATCCTAGAGGCAAGTCACTGAGTAGGTAAAAGGGGATGGATCCAGGGCACAAGGAGAAGGGCTCACCTTTGAAAAAATCATGAATGTACATCTATATTAAAGGAAGAAAAGTATGGCTGGTTGGGAGATGCTATGGTGAAAATTTGCAGAAGTTCTACTTTCTCAATGAAACTAGAAGCAAGGTCATGAAGAAAAGAGTGGGGGAATAGGATAGAGGTATGTTGGAGGTTTGAAAAGAGAAAAATTACATGAAATTCTTACCTTGGAAGGCATGGTCAAGATGGAAGAGTAGGAAGACCCTGAGCTCACTTCCTCCAACAAGCACACAAAAATTACAGCTACTTACAGAGCAACTGTCTATGAGAATGACCTGAAGACTAACAGAGGATACTTTTCACAACTCCAGATATAAAGAAGGAATTACAATGAGATTGGTAAGAGGGGCAGAGACATGGTATAGTCAAGATCAATATCCTGGGTAGGTGACCCACAAATGGCAGGATAATCACAATTACAAAGGTTCTCCCCAAGGAGCAAGGAGTCTGAGCTCCACATTGATTTCCCCAGCCTTGGGAGGTGGGGGTTTCAATAAGAAGATGAGCCCCTTGAAAGCCAGTCAGGCTTGCATACAGGAGAGCCAGAGGGCTGTAGGAAACAGAGAATCCACTCTTAAAGCGTGTGCACAAAAGCTCACATACTCTGAGTCCCAGAACAGATGCGCTAATTTGAAAGGAACCTGGGTCAGTCCATTTGCTGATCTTGGAGAGCCTCCCAGAGAGGCAGGAGGCAAGTGGGACTTCCCCTGGGAACACAGACACTTGAGGCAGCCATTTTGGTTAGCCCATTCTACCACAAGGACACAGGTACTGACAATGGCCACTTTGGAGCCCTCCCTCTAGCTCATAAATGCCAAGGGCTTACCTGCTCACCAGTGGGTCAGCACCAGTCCTGGAACCCCATGGACTGAGCAGCCAGCTGCACAGGAATCAAAACCCACCCACTAGTGGCTCAGCAGCCACCACACAAGACAGAACAAGGCAGCCCATCAGGCTGGGGGCCAGTCCTGCCTACCAGTACACCCACAGTAGTCAGCCCTGCCACAAAAGAAGGGCCCACACAGCCCACATAGAGGACATCTCTGGAGGATATAACTCTGGGGACTCAAGAGGAGTGGGATACTGGGCCCCATTGTATGTCTCCTACATAAAGCCACTTCTCTAAGATCAGGAAATGTAACCAACTTACTTAATATAGAGAAATAAACACAGAGATTTAGGCAAAATGAGGAGACAGAGAAATATGTTCCAAACGAAGGAACAAGACAAAACCCAAGAAGAAGAAATAAGCAAAGTAGAGATAAGCCAAAAAAAGAATTCCAGGTAATAATCATAAAGATGCTCAATGAACTTGGACAAATGGATGAACTCTAACAAAGGATAACCAAAGAGAACTGAAGAATACTATAACTGAAGTAAAAAATACACTAGGAGGAGTCAACAGTAGGTTGGATGATATAGAGGAACAGAACAGCAAACTGAAAGACAGAGTAGGAGAAATTATTCAAGTGAACAGAAAAAAAGAATATCTAAAACTAAGGATAATTTAAGAGACCTCTGGGACAACATTGAGCATATTAACATTCACATTTATAGGAGTCCCAAAAGGAGAAGAGAGAGAAGAAGGGGCAGAGAATTTATTTGAAGAAATAATAGCTGAAAACTTCCCCAACCTGGGAAAGGAAACAGACATCCAGGTCTAGGAAGCACAGAGAATCTCAGACAAGATGAACTCAAAGAGGTCCACACCAAGACACATTATAATTAAAATGACAAAAATTAATAATAAAAAGAGAATCTTAAAAGCAACAAGAGAAAAGCAACTACTTATATACAAGGGAACACCCATAAAATCATTAACTGACTTTTCAGCAGAAAATTTTCAGGCCAGAAGAGAGTGGCTTGATACATTCAAAGTATTAAAAGGAATAAAACCTACACCTAAGAATATGGGGCAAAGCTATCGTTCAGATTTGAAGGATATAAAGAGTTTACAGACAAGCAAAAGGTAAAAGAATTCAGCACCAGTAAACAGGATTTACAAGGAATGTTAAAGAGACTTCTCTAAGCAGTAAAGAAGACCACAACTAGAAATACGAAAATTATGAAAAGAAATTTTCATCAGTAAAGGCAAACATAAAGATAATAGATCAACCACTTATAAAGTTAGTAGGAAGGTTAAAATACAAAAGTAGTAAAATAATCTATATAGACACAATAAGTAGTTAAGGGATACACAAAAAAGATGTAAAATATGATGTAAAAAACATTAGCATAGGCGAGGGGGGAGTAAAAACACAAGGTTGTTAGAATGCATTTGAACTTAAGAGATCAGCAACCTAAAATTATCATATATATGTTATATATGAACCTAAAATAATGTTATATATGAACTTTAGGTAACCACAAACCCCAATATATAATAGGTATGTACACAAAATAAGAAAGGAATCTAAACATAATGCTAAAGATAGTCATCAAATCACAAGAGAAGAGAGAAAAAGAAGAAGAAATGAAGAGAACTACAAAAATAACCAGAGCAGAATCAACAAAATGGCAATGAGTACATACATATTTCAATAACTACTTTAAATGTTAATGGGATAAATGCACCAATCAAAAGTGAAAAAAAAAAAAGACATAGAGTGGCTAAATGGATATAAGAACAAGACCCATATATATGCTGCCTATAAGAGACTTACTTCAGAAATGATAACACACACAGACTGAAAGTAAGGGGATGGAAAAAGTTATTCCATACAAATGAAAATGAACAGAAAGCCAGGGTAGCAGTACTTGTATCACACAAAACAGACTTGCAAACAATGACTTTAGCTAAAGACAAAAAGGATATTACATAATGATAAAGAGATCAATCCAACAAGAAGATATAACAATTGTAAATATATATGTACCCAATATAGAAGGACTTAAATAGATAAAGCAAATGAACAGAAATAAAGGGAGAAATTAACAGTAACACAATAATAGTAGGAGACTTTAACACTCCATTTACATCAATGGACAGATCGTCAAGACAGAATATCAATAAGGAACCACTGGCCTTAAATGACACATGAGACCAGATGAACATAATAGATGTATATAGAACATTCCATCCAAAAGCAGCAGAATACACATTCTTTTCAAGTTCACATGGAACATTCTCCAGTATAGATCACATACTAGGCCACAAAACAAGTCTCAATTAAATTTAAGATTGAAATCATATCAAGCATTTTTTCAACCACAATGGTATGAGACTAGAAATCAACTACAAGGAAAAAACCTACAAAAAACACAAACATATGGAGGCTAGACAATATGCTACTAAACTACCAATAAGTCACTGAAGAAATCAAAAAATACCTGGAAACAAATGCAAATGGAAATACAATGATCCAAAATCTTTGGGCCAAGCTAACAAGTTTTAAAAAGGAAATTACAGTTTATATAAAAGTGTAAAAGTCTAATCTCAGGGAACAAGAAAAATCTCAAATAAAACCTAACCTTACACCTAAAGGAACTAGTAAAAGGAATGAACAAAACCCAAAATTAGTAGAAGGAAAAAAGGAATAAAGATCAGAGTGGAAATAAATGAAATAGAGACTAATAAAACAATAGAAAAGATCAATGAAACTAAAAGCTGCTTCTTTGAAAAGAAATAAATTTGATAAAACTTTCACCATACTCATCAAGAAAAAAAGAAAGGGGTCCAAATAAATAAAAACAGAAATGAAAGACAAGTCACAATGGATATCACAGAAATACGAAGGATCATATGAGATTGCTATGAACAACGACACACTGATAAAATGGACAACCTAGAAGAAATGGATAAATTCCTAGAAATGTACAATCTCCCAAGACTAAATTAGAAAGAAATAGAAAATATGAATAGACAAATTACCAGTAAGGAAATTGAATCAGCAATTTAAAAACTCCCAACAAACAGAAGCCCAGGACCATTTGCTTCCCAGGTGAATTCTATCAAACATTTAAAGAAAAGTTAACATCTATCCTTCTCAAACTATTCCAAAAAATTGAAGAGGAAGAAACACTTCCAAACTCATTCTACCAGGCCGGCATCACCCTGATACCAAAACCAAAGACACCACACACACACAAAAAGAAAATAATAGGCAAATATCACTGATGAAAATAGATGCAAAAATTCTCAACAAAATATTAGCAAATAATTCAACAATACATTAAAAGGATCATACACCATGATTAAGTGGGATTTATTCCAAGGATGCAAGGGTGGTTCAATATCCTTGAAACATCAATCAATCAATGTGATATACCACATTAACAAATTGAAAAATAAAAATTATTTGATAATTGAAAGAGAGGCAGAAAAATCATTTGACAAAATTCAACATCAATTTATGAGGAAAATTCTCAACAGAGTGTGCATAGAGGGAACATACCTCAACATAATAAAGGCCATATATGACAAACACACAGCTAACAGCATACTGAGCAGTGAAAAGCCGAAAAATTTTCCTCTAAGATCAGGAATGAGACAAGTATGCCCACTTTCACCACTTTTGTTCAACATAGTATTGAAAAGTACTAGGCATAACAATCAGAGAAGAAAAAGAAATAAATGGAATCCAAATTTGAAAGGAAGAAGTAAAGATGTCACTATTTTCAGATGACATGATACTATAAAAAACCCTGAAGATGAAAAACAATTGGAGCTAATAAATGAATTCAGTAAAGCTACAGGATAAAAAATTAATATACAGATACCAGTTTCACTTCTATACACTAAAAACAAACTATCAGAAAGATAAATCAGAAAACCAATCCCATTTGCAGTTGCATCAGAAGAATAAAATACCTAGGGATAAATCTAACTAAGGAGTTAAAAGACCTGTATTCTAAAAGCTACAAGAAACTGATGAAAGAAATTGAAGACAACATAAACAAATGGAAATGTATACAATGCTCACAGAGTGGAAGAATTAATTGTGTTAAAATTACCATACTACCCAAGGCAATCTATAGATTCAAAATACTAATGGCATTTTTCACAGAAATAGAACAAATAATTCTAACATTTGTATGGAACCACAAAAGGCATGAAATAGTCAAAATCTTGAGAAAGAAGAACAAAGCTGGAGACATCATGCTCCCTGATTTCAAAGTACACTACAAAGCTATAGCAATCAAAACAGTATGGTACTGGTACAAAAACAGACACACAGATCAGTGGGACAGAATAGAGATCCCAGAAATGAAGTCACACTTAGTTGTCAATTAATCTGCATCAAAGGATGCAAGACAATGCGATTGGGGAAAGACAGCATCTTCAATAAATGGTATTAGAAAAATTACATGCAAAAGAATCAAACTGGACTACTTTCTCACATCATATATCAAAATAAACTCAAAATGGGTTAAAACCTTAAGTGTAAGACCTGAAATCATAAAACTTCTAGAGGAAGACATAGGCAGTAAACTACTTGACATCAGTCTTAACTTTTTTTGAATAGTCTCCTCAGGCAAGGGAAACAAAAGCATAAATGATCAAATGGGATTACATCAAACTAAAAAGCTTTTGCCAGGAAGGAAACTATGAACAAAATGAAATGGTTGCCTACTTACTGAATGGGTGAAGATATCTGCAAACAATATATCTGATAAGGGGTTAATATCCAAAATAAAAAAAGAACTCATACAACTCAACATCAAAAAAAATAAGCAACCCAATTTTAAAAGGACAGAGGACCTGAATAGACATTTTCCCAAAGAAGACATATAGATGGCCAACAGGCACATGAAAAGATGCTCAACATTATTAATCATCAGGGAAGTGCAAATAAAAACCACAATGAGTTATCACCTCACACTGTCAGAATGGCTCTTATCAAAAAGACAAAAACAAGTGTTGGCAAGGATGTGGAGAAAAGGGAACCTCTGTGCACTGTTGGTTGGAATGTGAATTGGGGCAGCAACTAAGAAAACTGTATGGAGGTTCCTCAAAAAATTAAAACTAGAACTGCCATAAAATCCAGCAATTGCAATTTTGGGTGTTTATCCTAAGAAAACAAAAACACTAATTCAAAAAGATATATGAACCCATATGTCCTTTGCAGCATTATTTACAATAACTAAGATATGGCGGAACCTAAGTGTTCATCAAAAGATGACTAGATAAAGAAGATTATCTGTATATAGGAAGATCATATTATATAGGAATAATATATAATATAGTATAATAATAATATATTGGAATACTACTCAGCCATAAGACTAGAATGAAATATTGCCATTTGTGACAACATGGATGGACCTAGAGGATATTATGCTATGTGAAATAAGTCAGACAGAGAAAGAAAAATACCATATGATTTTACTTATATGTGGAATCTAAAAAATAAAACAAATGAATAAACATAATGTAACAAAACAGGAACATACTCAGAGACACAGAGAACAAACTGCCATAGGGGAGGCAACTGGGAGAATGACTGAAATAGGTGAGGGAGATTAAGAGGTCCAAATTTCCATCTATTAGGTAAATAAGTCATGGGGATGTAATGTATAGCAGAGGGAATATAATCAATAATATTGTAATAACTTTGTATGGTGACAGATGATAACCTGTCAGACTTAAAGTGGTGTTTATTTTGTAATGTATAAAAATATCTAATCACTATATTGCACGCCTGAAACCAATATAATATTGTAAGTTAATTATACTTCAATAAGAAAAGAAAGAAAGAAAGTGGAGAAATTGTTACCTAAGAAAGTAGGATAGTGATTGAAATAGCAAATTATGAGGCATGCAAACACCACAGCAACAAAACTGACAAAGACCTACCCTTATGGCATTTACATTCCTATGACAGAAAAAACAAGCAAACAAACAAACAATCCACCTAATGTCAGATAAATGCTATGAAGAAAATTAAATAAGGGCAAGGGCTTAATGGGGTCAGGATACCCCCAGTAGGGTTGTCAAGGAAGACTTCTTGATTCTATGACACTTGGAGAAGATCTGAATAAACAAAGGGAGTAAGACTGGTTGAGCAGAGAGTGATTATTCTAATAAAAGAGAACCCCAGTGCCAAGTCCATAAAGGAACATGCTTGATGTATTCAGGAACAAGTAGATGAATGTGGCTGAAATGGAGTGAGCAAGGGGAAGAGTGAGGGGATGTAAAGGCAGGGAAGAGGCCAAGAGACAGACTGAGATGGGCCTCATAGAGCATGGTAAGGATTTTGAGTTTATTCTACATATTTAGGGAAGCTGCTGGAAGGGTTTAATCAAGAAATTAATGATCTGTCTTCTTTTTAAAGAATCCCTCTGCTGCTCTACTGGGAATAGACTTCAATGGCAAGTGTGGAATCAGGAAGACCAATTATGAGATTGTTTCAATAGTTCAGGGGAGAGATGATGGTGGCTTGGGAGTAATAGCAGTGGAGTGGTAGGAAGTGGTGAGGTTCTTGAATATAGAACATAATAAGATTTGTTGATGGACAGATACAAAGTGTGAAAGAGAGAGTCAAAGGGAGGGTCAAAGATCACTTCAAGTATTTTGGCCTGAGCAATGGAGCAGATTACAACGCCGTTCACTGACACAGAGAACTTTAGGGGAAGAGGGAATCATGAGTTGTTTCAGCATTTTTCATATAATATTACCATTATTAATATATGTGACTATCACTCCATTAGATGATCAGCCATCAGGGCAAGACCACGAATTCCCCTAACATATGATAGTGAGATAGTGTGATATAAGAAATGTATGTTTAATCTTTGTCCAGGCACAAGAGCTTCTGTGACCTTTGGAATTTCTTGAGTGATAAAGGTAAGAGGAGAATCTTTTGTTATTCATGATTAACCCCTTTCAGCCCCTCCTGGATTTATGCTAATGAGGTAACTGGTTGCTAGGGGCTCTTAGATGGCTTCAGGATATGGGCTAGCTGCCAGAAAGACCAAGGCATGACTACAGGGTTGAAGTTTTCAGCTCTACTCCCCAGCCTCTGGGGAGGAGAGAGAGGCTGAAGACCAAGTTAATCACCAATGGCCAATCACACCTATGTAATGAAACCTCCATAAAAATCCCTAAATTGTGGGTTCAGAGAGCTTCCAGGTTGGTAAACACATTGAGGTGCTGAGAGGGTGATGTGCCTCAAGAGAACAAGGAAGATCCCCAACCCTGTATTTTGCTCTAGGCATCTTCCCTTTGGCTGTTCCTGAGTTGCATATTTTATAATCCTAGTAATAGCAAGTAAAGCACTTTCCTGAGTTCTGTGAGCCTTTCTAGCAAACTATCAAATCTAAGAAGGAGGGATCTGTGAGAACCCACAACTTTGTAACCAAATAAGACAGAAATGTGAGTAACCTGGTGGCCCAATACTTGGCACGGGTATCTGAAGTGGATACTAACTCTGGGTAGTTAGTGTCAGAAGTGAATTGCATTGTAGGACACCCAGTTGGTGTCTGAAGAGTTGGAGAAGTGTTTGGTGTGACAACAACCCATACACATTTGGTATCAAAAATGTTGTGAGTAAAAACGTAGCAAAGGTAGATAGTCCTTAAAATTCATTGAACAATCTTTATAATATAGTCTGTTAAAAGATTAACTATTTGCCTAGAATTTTATTATTGATATCTTCTAAGTCATGGGACCAAAATGTAACTTTATATCCCATAGGAGAGGTAATTTTAAAACAAAACAAAAAGCTTCTTTTTAAAGGACTTACAAAATAGACAAACTTTTGGCAAGGTTTATTTAAAAAGAGAGAATGCATTAAAAAAATTATTAGGAATAAAAGTAAAAGTATCTATTGATACAGATTCTCAAAATCATAACAGAGCAATACCAATCGTTTTAAAACTTAAATATTGGACAACTTCTTAGATAAATATAACAAACAAAACTGAGAAAAATGAATGAAGTTTCTTTAAAGTAATTTAATATAATAGATTAAAAAACTAATTATAATAAAATAGATAAACAAACAAGCTGAATCTATTTGATAGATAATGTCTATAGAGCTTTCAAGAAACAAATAAGCTATATCTCATAAACCATTCCAGAGAATAATAAAAAATTGAAAAGACCCCTAACTCATTTTTGAAAATACAAACCTTGAAAAAATTCTACATAAAATAGTAACTTTCATTCTAAGTAATCTATACATTCAGAGTCATAAACTTCACTATTATCAAAATCCAAACAAGAATTTTCAGACAACTTAACAAGCTGATCATAAAATTCATACAGAAGAATAGATGGCCAAAGTAACTAAGACAAAATGGAAGAAGGAAAATAATGAAGTGGGATTCAGTTAGCTGCACATAAAGACTGGATAGCATCCTGCTGAACTGTGGTAGGAAAAGATTTCTTAAGACCAAAAAAAAACTACAAACCACTAATGAGAAGATTAAGAAAATTCACTGCATTTAGATTAAAACCTTTCATATGACAAAAGATACCATAAAATGAAAAATCAAGCTAAGGACTCAAAAAATATATTCACAACACATATAACTAACCAATGATTATTATTCAGAATATATGAATAGATCTTACAAATTTATATAAAGACAATCCAACAGAAAAATAGGCAAAGAATATAAACTTTTGGTTCATAGGGAGCAGGGAAGCTGAAAGACAGGCTTATAATAGACATTCAAATATTATTTACTAGAATTCAGATTAACAAAATTAATAAATGAATTAAAATCCTTAATAAATGAATTTAAAATACAAATTAAAACAATGAGATATTAATTTAGAGTATTAAAATTTGCAAAAATTAATAAATCTGGTAACACTCATGTTGGCAAGGATTTGGGGAAGAGAGATACCTAAACCTTATTGATAGAATCATTCATTAATACCATCACTTTGGAGAGTTATTTGACAATACATGGTAAAAAGACTCATGTACTCTATAACCGAGAAATTCTGCTTCTGGATTTCTAACCTCAAAAACAACAGCAACAATAAAACTATCTTACACATGTCCAAAGAGACTTGTACAAAGATGTTTATTGCAGAAATTTTTGGAATTGTCAAAAAGTGGAATCCCAACTCTTTCTTAGTGGTGACAGTCGGGAGATGGATACAAATGGAGGAGCATTTGTGTAACATAAAATAATAACAGTAATCATTCCTATATGTTATGGGCTGAATTGCATCCCCCTCAGATTCATATGTTGAAGCCCTAACAGCCAGTACCTCAGAATGTGATTGTATTTGGACATAGGGCCTTTAAAGAGGTGGGTAATTTAGAATAAGCCTGTTAGGTTGGGCCTTAATGTAATCTGACTGGTGTCCCTACAGGAAGAAGAAAGTTGGACACACGAAGAGACACCAGGGATACCTGTGCACAGAGAAAAGACCATGTGAGGACACAGAGAAGGCAGCCTCCTGCCTCAGAAGAAACCAAACCTGCAGGCATCTTGATCTTGGGCTTCCAGCTTCCATAATTGTGGGAAAGTAAACTTCCACTGTTTAAACCACACAGTCTGTAGGATTTTGTTATGGCAGCTCTAGCAAACTTATTATACCATTCTATTCTATACACTAACTGCATGACCTCCTTAATCTTTATTACAATTCAGTGATATTGATGTTATTATTCCCATATGACATATGAGAAATGAAGACTATATAAATTGAAGATTATGTAAACTGCCCAACTTCATATGCTTAGTTAAGAGTAGACTCAGATTTTAAACCCAGAAAATCTGATAAGAGTTGAGTTCCTAACATGATATTAAATCACTTAAAATGAATAAACTAGATCAAAAAGTCCTCAGAGATAAATGCCAAAAATATAATGCTGAATGTAAAAAGCATTTAGCAAAAGGATACTTCCAATATATCAATTATGATCATTTTAAAAACACACAAAATAGACGTTACACCTTTGAAGAAAAAGGAAGGAAGAGGGTTGGAGTTAACTATGTTTCTTTCTTTCCTTTTTTTCTTTTTTTTTTTTAAGAGAGGGCTGAAACAAATATGTCAGAATGTTAATATGTGTTTAATCTTTGTCAGAGATAATAGGTATCTGCTAGGTGATTTTCTCTGAATAAAGTGTTTCAGAATTTTAAAAATATTTTCTTTTTAAAAGGCCTAATATATTGCTTTAAACATCTTTCTCTGTGATTAAGTCAGGCAGTAAACCCTTTGTCATAAAAGAGCAGTTCATTCTTTCATATAAACAGTGAAGAAAATGTTTCTTGTGTGTTTGTTTGTTTTGCAATTGGAATATTAAAAGGGCAATTTTCTTTAACATATGTTGGTTGTCTTGCAAAACAGTCTGGATCCCTTTACAAGTCAGGTTGCTGAGTTGATCATACAGTGAAAGACCAAAAGAAGTGATAAGAAACAGATGTGATATTTAAAAAGCTTTCACTGTAAAAAGCAGAAAAGAGACAAAGATGGAGCCAGCCGGGGCATGGTTGAAGGGCATAGTGTACTTCCACAGGCATCCCCCTGCCCTTACTAGAGAGAAAGCTCATCGCCACCCACCATCCCAATTATATAGAGAAGATCATTTTCCTCCAAATACACAAGAAAGAACACTGATTCAGGAGCTGGTTGCTCTGAGACACAATTAAGAATCAGACCAGAATCAGTGGTTGGAATCTCATGTTGTCTATTTAGAAGGAAAAAAGCATTAATGTAGGATTTATACGCTGGAAAGCTCTCCAGAAGCTGAAAGACAGTGGTAAAAGAAATAAAGCATCTTAAGAAACCAGGGGGAGTTATGAAATTAACTGGGTAGACTAATTTTTGGGACCCTGGTAAAAATCCGTATAGATCAATTTGCTCTTTTACAAAGGAAGAACTATCACTGTGTTTTGGGGAGACAGTTCTCCACATGTCTCTCCCATTTCTGCACATCTTTTTGAGCAGAGGCACTGAGCAGAGGCACTGACATCTTTTTTGAGCAGAGGCACTGAGCAGAGGCACTGACATCTTTTGTTCTGAACTACCTTATCAAGGATATTTATACAGTAAACAACCTGAGAAAATAGAGTACCTCCCTCAGGAGCGAGAGGTTTGTTGGCTGTCCAATATGAAGCTGATTCACTTTGATATACAGCAGAAACTAACACAACATTGTAAAGCAATTATACTCCAAGATGTTAAAAAAAAGAAAAAAAAGATAAAGGTTTCCTGAGCTCAGGATTTCTCAGCTGTGAAGCAAACCCACTCTGTACAGCACCCATGATGTGGGTCATGCCACATCACCCCCAAGGGATTTGGAAGTAAAGGGGAGCCAATGAAAACAAAAAGATCATGCTGCTTGCCGTATTGTGAGTAATAAGTCCCTCGTCTCTGATCCAGGAGTATCGTGACTTTTGTTAGCATCCATGAAGCTGTGGCAGAGTAACCTGTATTAGCTTGCAAGCTGAATAAAGTCTTAGACCCTGTACAATCCTTAACAAGTGTTACTTCTAAGGTTAATGGTTAAATATACCAAATTCAAATTCAACAAATATGTAGTGATCACTTACAATGTGCCAGTCACTGTGATAAGTGAGCACTGGATGTCTATTATCTTATTTAACCCTCCATTGGCTCTAGGAGGAAATGAGGCATAGCCAGGTTATATAATCTACTGAAAATCATACAGTTCATGAGTAACAGCTTCAGGCTTCTAGCCCAGCCAGTCTAACTAGAGCATCCACTCTTATGACTTTCTATCCATGCAGCAACACTTTGCTGTCCCTGTTAACGATAAGGAAACTGAGATTCCGAATGGTTAGTGCTTGTTCAAAGTCACAGAATTCACTCATGTGAAGTTAGGATATCAACTCCATTATAAAACCAAAAGGCAATATTGATTATTAAGCAGAGAAGTCACCTCCAAACATTTTGCATTAAAATCATGATTTTTGCTATAAGCTTCCAATATTGTCTATTTATTTTGTAATTATTTTATTAAAAGCAAAAGAAGCACATTGTTGCAGATAAGACCAACTAAAAGATGCCAAAATTAGTGGACAAAAGTTTGAGGAGAAAAGGGGTCTATGTAATTTCAAATTATTTTCCCCAAGAAACTTATCAACTGCAAAGGGAAAAATAGTAACTTTACGGTAGAGAAACCTAGTAGATACCAAGTTATCCCAGTGATGAAGGTGGATTACCAGCAATAAGACAATGAACATCATAAACTCCTTGCTATGATACACTGAGAAGGACACATTTTTTTGGTATTCTTGCCAAAATAAAGCATGTCTTATTCCAATCATGAGAAAATATCAGACATACCCAGATTGAGGGACATTCTACAAAATAGCTAACCAGTAATCCTCAAAGGTGTCAGGGTCATGAAAGGCAAGTAAAAACTATAGAACTGTTATAAACTAGAAGAGACAAAGGAGAAATAACAAGGAGACACAACGTGAGATCATGAATAGGACTTTGGAACAAACAGGGAAAAACACGTGTGTTAAAACTGGTAAAATTAGAAAAAGATCTGTAGTTTAGTTAACAATGTTAATTTCTTGTACTTGATAATTGTACTGTGGTTATTTAAGATGTTAACATTAGGGGGAGCAGGGTGAGGAATATAAGGAAATTCTTTGTATCTTTTTCATCTTCTCTAAAAGTCTAAGGTTAGTACAAAACAAAATGTTTTTAAAAACTTAATTATGTCACTTACATAAAACAATGTTTTATGAAATGTATGGTTAGGAGTGGTTAAGAGTATGCTCCCCTTATTCAAACCCCAGGTCTTCTACTTATTAACTGTATCATTTTGGACAAGTTATACTAATCATTCTATGCTCTAATTTTCTCTTCTCAAAAGTGAGTGGCATTATATGGGGAAAGAATCTTAAAAAGAGTGGATCTATGTATATGTATAACTGATTCACTTTTGCCGTACACCTGAAACTAACACAAGATTGTAAATCAACTATACTCCAATAAATTTTTTTAAAGTGAGTGTCATAATAATTCTTACTGTATAAGATTATTGTTGTGAAGATTAAATAAGGAATCCTTGATATATGCCAAAAACAGAGGTCATTCCAGAAGAAACACTCAAGAAATACTGTCTTTGTTGTTGTTCACATGCAGTGGTTCACCTATGCCAGGCACCCTTGGGTTTCACCTGTTGAAGACGGCATAATCAGAGGCTGTAATCGGCTCTTGGAAGTGAGAAGAAGGAGGGTACAAGGAGCAAAGGCGGCCTCTCCAGGGCATCCTCTGAACCAGGATGGTCAGCTAAAATGCCAACAAGCCCATGCCTGCGACACCCGTGAGTAAAGTCAATCTGGGTGGGAACGTGGTGAACTGTAGAGCCTGTGCCCCATCCAAACAGATAGCTGCACTCCTGCTGTCACCATGATAGACCCTGGCTAAATATTGCCGACTCTTCTAATTTTCAAGGAAAGCAAGAATCTTGGCTTTTTATAGGAAAACCCCCAACTTCTAAATGTTGACAAATAATTAAAAAATGTAAAACTCTCTGAGGCCAATACTACAAAGGCCTAGTCAAACTCGTTATCAATGAGCCAGGTGCTACAGATGTCTCCCACTTGAATGGCTAAATTCTTGGCAGGTACAACCAATGGACTGGCAAGAGAGCAGGGCTTTGAGGTCAAAATACCTTGGTACACATTTGCTTCTGCCATGAAGTAGTATAACCTACGCACACATGTTTACACACACACACACACACGCACACACAGACATCACCTAGTCATATAAACTTGAGAAATTCAATTAAACACAATTTTTTGAATTTCAAGTCTCAGAACCTTTCATGCGCTCAGGTCTGTTGTGAATCCAGATTAGAAGTTTCGCTATGCCTTTTCTTTTCCAATTTCATCTGCCACTGGCATTTTTCTGAGGAGTTATTCATGGGACAAGCATTGTGTGAAAACACTTGGGGGACACAGGACTAGATGGTCTCTGATGCTCTTCCCTAACTGGCCGTGACTCTCCACCATGCTGAGCTCAGCATCAGGACCACTTTCCCTCTTTTTTCCCACAGGCCTTGGTGTGTGGTGGACTCTTGCTCAGTGCTCACAGAATTAATTGCCTTTGCGGAGGAATGTGGGGCTCACAGCGCAGCCTGTACTTCAGCTTAGAAACAGAAAAGAAAGCCAGATGCCACACTAGACTGAACAAGCTTGCTGGTTCTGCCAGTTGGCTTTGATTGTTTACAAAGGAAAAGCCAAACAAAGAAGGAGGTGGGATTTATTTCAGTAAACAGCATCTTTCAAAGACAAAGAACTCAATCTCCTCCAGGAGAGGAGGCCTCACTTCTGTTACAATCAGAAAACATTTGCAAACAACCACTTGGTTAAAGAAAACAACATGGGCAAACAAAGGAACTGTGGGTTTCCTCTGGGCATTTGGGGGGTGGGTGAGTTCTGAAAGGAGGGCAGGGAGAGATGCATTTACGTACATCCCTATGCTGAAGAGCACTTGTTGTCTCAGGATCAGAGAGTAAAAGGTTTATACACACAGTGCATTTAAGCACTAAGGGATTTTACACCCTATCTTGCCATCACCCCTCAATTGGCACATGAGGGAAAGTAGTCCCAGAGAAGTTGAGTGGCTTTCCTAAGAAATAGATTCCAGCCCTGTTTCCATCCTCTCCTACTCCCTTCGTCCTGATGTTCTCTCCCCAAAATGCTGCCCCTTAAAGCACAGGAGCATTTTAAGAAATGGTTTACAAAGCCACAACTCTAAATAAATAATACCAGCAATAGCAAAACAAACAAATATGGAAAATGGCAAAAGAGTTGGGTGTTGGTCAAGGTGAGGAATTACACTCCAAAACAACAGAGTGGCATACCCAAATCCAAAGGAAATCTAACCACGTTGCTGGGAGATATCATAAGCTACTCCAATAATAACACCCCTGCCTAACAACTAACATTTACTGAGTGCTCCCTGTGTGCCCAGCGCCATCCTGAATGCTTTGTTCTCCATTTCATTCAATACTAACAGTTACTCTCTCTGCAGGAAAGGCAGCACCATCACCATTTTAACACATGGAAGAACTAAGGGTTAAGAGGTCTAAATAAGTAATGCCCAAGGTTATAACTGAGAAGTAAACATGTTGGGATTTGGACCCAGATCTGTCTGGTTCCAAAGCCCTGAGCTGTTCTCCTACATCAAAAGGAATGACAGCATTGACAGATGAATGGATAAAGAAGATGTGGCACATATATACAATGGGATATTACTCAGCCATAAAAAGGAACGAAATTGGGTCAATTGTAGAGACATGGATGGACCTAGAGACTGTCATACAGAGTGAAGTAAGTCAGAAAGAGGAAAACAAATATCGTATATTAACACATATATGTGGAACCTAGAAAAATGGTACAGATGAACCTGTCTGCAGGGCAGAAATAGAGTCACAGCTGTAGAGAACAAACATATGGACACCAAGCGGGGAAAGTGGTGGCGAGGGGTGGTGGTGTTGGGAGATTGGGATCGACATATATACACTAATATGTATAAAATAGATAACTAATAAGAACCTGCTGTATAAAAAATAAATAAAATTAAATTTTAAGAAAAGGAATGACGGGAAGCCACTTGTATATTATAATGTAGAAGTCAATTTTTGTACATCTAAAGAAAATGCTCATTCCTCATCTACAGTGTCCAGCACAAGTTAGTCACTGGTCCATGCTGAGGATGAACTAGTGAATCAGACCCTGCCTGGGCACTCAAGGTGGGATATGGGGAGGGTGAGGAAGACAAGATAAGAAGGATGATCTGAGTCATAGGAGAGCACTGTGGGGGCCATTATAGTCAATTAATCAGGGGTTCCCGGAAGGAAACTTAGAATTGATGGCATTTGAGGTGGTCTGTGAAAGAGGAAAAGGGCCCTCAAAGGGAAGGCAGAAAGAAAATACCATTCTAGAAACAACGAAAAGATTGGAGAGCAAAGGGGGTGTGTTGGGGAAAAGCATCCACTGGATCATGGCTGGGGCATGAGTGTGTCAAGAGGTACAGGGAGATGAATTCAAAAAGCCTGGGTATCTTGAACTTCAGGCTAAGCAGTTTGAGCTTCATGTTGTAGGTAGTGAGGATGGGATGGAATAGGTTCAGTTCATGTGACCATAAAATGACCCAAATGCAACAGGAATTAGCCTGTGGGGAACACAGGTTAATGGCGGACGATCTTTTCTAGTCAGATGTTGGATTTGCAGCTCTGCTACCCACTAGCTATGTGACCTTCCATAAGCTCCTCACCTCTCTGAGCCTCAACTTCATTTGTAAACTAGGAATAGTGAGAATATCTAGCTCACAAGATTGCTGTGAGGGTTAAAGAAAGATCCACTCAAAGTGCTTCTGAAAGTGCCTTACACATGTGAGCTATTATTCACATGGCGGGTCCTGATTTACATAATGTTTGGTTTGTCAGTGGTTTGGGATAATCAATGCCAACATCTTTTTATTTTCAAAACTTGCCCCCTGGCTATTATACACAGAGATCCCGCGGTGTAGTAGAAAGGACCACTAGTTTTAGAGACAGGCAGGCTCAGTTTCTGATTCTGACTCCCCAAGTTGCTGGCGGAGCATAAATTGAATGACTTTAGGCCAATTATGACCCCTCTCTGAGATTTGGGTTCTCTTTCAGCACAATGAGTAGCACAGAGTTGATTATCAACAGATATTGGTGCCCTTCTCTTCCTTTTTAAGCCTGGTATTGCCTGTGATTCTAGTATGTCACTTAACTTCTCTGGGCCTCAGTTTTCTCCTTAGGAAAATGGGAATAATAATCTGCACTGGGTGCTTTATGGGATTATTCTGAAGATCAAATAGCAGATGGGATAACATGGACCAATGCTTTAGAAACTGAATCTCTTTGCAAACAGGTAGGATCATCATTATAAATTCAGCCAATATTCAAATAGTTTCACTGACATTTTGAAACCATGAGGCAAAATGGAGTCCATATTTGGAGTGGCCACATGAGCTCCAGGGAAGAATAAAAATGAAACTTTCATCTCCTGGCCCAATAATAGAGTAAAACGGTTTACCTTTATGAGCCTCTGAAAACAGGGCTAAATGCTCTAAAAGGAGGCCTGTGAAATCTACACGGTTCTGTTTCCTGCCACCCATCAATTTCACTTCTTTCTCCCCCTCTCCCAAATAATAGCCACGCCCACCCTTCTAATCATGGTGAAGTCTTACATCTGTGAAGATCATAAAATGCACAACACACATTGGAAAAAATCGCCCTAAGACACACAGAGACACACATAAAACATGCACAGATACATATGCACAGGGTACATCAGCACACCCCTTCATAACAGTGTCTTTACGAAAGAAATAACCAGTTTGGAAGAGTTGATTTGATGGAGTCCCTGAGCAACACTGGTGACATGGCCATGCATTTCTTGAATCGTTTCCACATGCTCTGGGCACCAAGACACACAGGCTTAGGCTAGAACCAGCCTTGAATGGACATTAAGAACCTAAATGCCCTTTAACTAAACAAATATCAAAGCATTGGTTCCAAGGGTCTACAAGAGTTACTGACCAGAGGGGACTTCCCTTGGGTTTCTTTTTCTGTTATTGGGAAATGGAACTATCACTCACCAGATCACCCATGGATGTGTAATATCCTGACTTGGAAATATTATATTTTAGTTTTTACTTTTGCTCCTTTGGGAAAAAAATATGAAAGAGGAAGGACTGGGCTATGGTGGTAAAAATAAAACCCACTGGACTCGAAGTGAAACTACCAGAATTTAAGTACTTATTGTTTTCCATATAAGCTATGCCATGCTGTGTGAGTCACTGCTCACCTGAAATATGGGGTAATGATGCTTACCTCCCAGGATTGTTGGGAAGCTCAATAGAAGTATTCCAGAAATAAAAGAGCCTTTTATATTTTTAGTGTTGAATAAACATGAGTTGTTATCATTCTAGAGGGCAATGAATTAGAGTCAGGGGACATAGGACCTGAATTCTGCATCTGCCGCTAAGTAGATGGGTTGACCTTCATGAATGATTTACCTCTCGGAGATTCATTTTCCTCACATCATTCAAGAAATATTCACAAAACCTCTCTTATGAGGCAGGTACTGTGAATCATTCTGTAAAGTGTTAGTCAAACATAGTGGATAAACACTATGTTATTGACTTAGTTACTACAGTACTTGTTAATTATGTGAATTATACAACTTTATCCTTTCAGTGTGGTATCTTCCCCTACGATCTATATTTCTAGGTTATCTAATCTGAATTTTTAATCTTCTATTCTAATTTATATTTCCCAGTTTCTGAATATTAAATAACTTAAATTTCTACTTGACTATTTTAGTACAGCAATATTGAGTAAACTGCTGCAAATACGTTATAGGATGAAATGTGATCGTGATATATAAAAACACAGATAAGACCGGAGGAAAATCCTCCAGGATTAAAATTCACTAGATTTGCCTGCATTCGTTCCAAGTCATTCTCAAGTCATTCTCTGGTTACCCAACCTCAAACCTATCCTAATGTGAGGGTTAAAATAGAGATACTTGCTTTTATAAGATTAAATAATGCCAAAAAAAAAGGGAAGATACAGGCTAGGAAGGTTGCTTTAATTCATACATATTATAAAGAACAATATCAGCAGTTTTTCTGATAATTAGTTTTGAAGGAAGAAAAAGCATTGAAATCAAAGAGTGCCCTTTGAACACTGTGGAATGGGTGGTAACTCCCGCTGGGAAAGGGCTTGGGGGGAGAAGGGGAAAGAGGATGGCTTGACTGGCCAAAGGCACTACTTTTATGGAACACCTACTATGCTAAGTGTCTTACAGCTGCTGACAAATTAAATCCTCACATGCCTGTAAGGGAGACAACACCATCCCTCTTCACAATTGCCCAAGTCCACATGGCTATGGAATTCAGATTTTTCTGACCAAATTTGCACCATCTTTCCACTCCACGGTGCTGATTCCCTTTGTAACTTTGTTGAGTATTAACACATCCCTGGCAACAGTCCCTTCTGCTGTCCTAGGATGCTCCTGAAATGCAGATGAGTTTAATGGGGACACAGTACACCCAACCCACATTCTCTTTCCTTCCCGTCTGACTCCTGGTCCATACCTATTTCACACCAGCCACATACAGGACAGAGCAGACTTAGTAAAGAAACAGCCTGAGTCTCTGTATGCTCCATCCAGGTGAGGAGGAGAAAACTTCTAGTTGTTCTTAGGAGGAACTGTCTTTCATTTTAGATGCTTGTATTATGTGGGACAACTCAGGCTGATATAATAGAAGGAGAACACAATTGGGTCATAAAGATATTAGTTGAAACCCAGACTCTATAGCAGCACTTTCTATAATGATGGAAATATTCTACATCTGTGCTGTCTAATATGGTAGCCACTAGCCACGTGCAGCAATAGAGCACTTGAAATGTGGCTAGTGCAGTTGAGCAACTCAGTTTTTAATTTTATTTAGAATTAACTCATTTAAATTTAGATGACCACATGTAGCTAGTGGCTGCTGAGTTGACAGCACAGCTCTCTTGCTGCCTAACTGTGTGACCTTGAACAAGTCACTTCATTTCTCTGAGCCTGAGATCACTCATCTGTTCATGATCCTGCCACCTCGCAACTTCATTGGACTGACAAGGTGAGAAAAGAACCATGTGAGCGCCTAGCACAAAACCTTGCACTTAACAAGTACTCAAGAGACTTTAGTTGAATCTGAAAATATGAATCTCATAGCAGTTCAAGAGAAACGCATGTTAAAAGTCTAAGCCTGGATTTTTCTCCAGAATTGATTCCTTATGGTTGCTTTATTCATCCAAATGTCATTCGCCTGCCAAGAATGACCTCTAAGAAAATAAGGGCTGAAGACAGCCACACTAGTTATAGGACTGTGGGTACCATCCCTACTTCTGACTGCCCTGCTTTCCCCTGGAGTTCTAACATGTCATTTTCTCCAGGTGGTGTTGATGGGAGGAGCTAAAAGCAGGGGGAAGTGCTATGCATCTAATGTAGCCACACATCATAGAGAGTTTTTGCCAAAAACTTCTCTCCTCCTCCACTTTTGAAACGCATTGCTTTCAGGAAAATTTGCGCATCTGGTTCTGATTCATTTGCACTTAACTCATCAGAGGGCGGTGTTGTAATACCAGACCGACTGTGAAAAGTTACAATTCACATATCCCGCAGCCTCTTTCCTTAGAAACAGGAGAATGGGTTTGGCCAGTAGATAGGACAGAGGGCACGAGGTGGCAGTTCCAGCTCTGCTACAAACTCTCTGTATATGAGTACATCCTTCATTTCTGGGGTCTGGGCATCCCCTCCTGAGAAATGAGGGTTTCAACTGAGTGGCAGCTCAATGACGCACTGATAGTTCTCTAGTGTGGAAAAGCCGAGTAGTTTTAAAAAGAGCACTATTTTCACTAAGAACTTACACAAAATCGGACAGTTTGATGAAAGAAGTCTAGAATATATTTTGTAACGACCCCCCCCAAAAAAGGAGATATGGTCATCGGAAATTTAGAAAAATCAAACAATCTGAGATTGGCCTTGCTCTTTAACTGATAAAATCACTAAATTACTAAACAAGGTCCGATATTTGAATAGCTCTACATTGAATAAAGTCTTCTGGGATGATCTGATGGATGAAAGATAGCAATGAGGACTGGATGGTAGTATGGTTTAAATGGCAAATCCTGGAATTAAATGTGGGTTAGCTTGAAACCAGAAACCTGCTCCCTTTGCACTAAAGTATGTTCTTAGACATCTGCTGAACACAGCATATTCAGGTCTTGCTAGGCCTGCCTGGTGGACTGAATACCTCATCGGTTCCCTTATTTCTTTATTTTTTTATTAATTAATTCATTTAATCATTTCTTCATCCGTTACATATTCTCTCAACACTTCCTAAGTGCCAGACCATGAGCTTAGTGCTAAGATAACACAGATGAACAAATAAGATGAGGCTTACAGTCTAGTGAAGAAGATTAAATTTCAGTGGAAATTTCTCACCAACTATCAACACCCAGTCTGACTTTCCTGATTATTTTTCTCTCTTCTGTCTCTCTCTTTAAAGTCATTTGTAGTGCCTTTTCCTCCTCCCAGCTTACCCAGTATTACGATAATGACTTCAAACACCAAGCATTGCTATTCAGGGCACTGTGAAAATGTGTTTTTCTCATCAGTCCTGATGAAATAGTTTCCACTGTCTGTTTCCCTTGCAGATAGCAATCAAAGTCCAGGCACAACAATAAAAGAAAAGTCTAAACTCTTGTCTGATATAGAATCTAAAAGTTGTCCTTGGAAAGGGACACCCAAGGAAATTTAATCACAAATGCTCTTCACTTGGCCCAACCCATTGCTGTTAAATACAGAATATTTGGAAGTATTTGTTTCTGGGAGCTGATATTCCTGTTCTTCCCCCTTAGCCTTCCCAGAAGGCCAAAATAAGAGGCCTTTGAAGAATGTTATTCCCTTAAGACCTCTCTGCTGGGATCTCCAGAGTCTCATACTAGGCTGTAAATCTCACTGTCATCTTTTTACTACCTCCTCTGGCTATAGACCCCTTTATACTGCACCATTCTCTGAGCATTTCAGTTTCTCAAATTGGTTGATTTTACATCACCAAGGTCAATGCCTATCACTTACTATCCATACCAGGCCCTATAACTTACTAGTTACATGACCTTGGACAACTATTCACCTCCTGGTCTCAGTGATAAAACAGGAGTATGCACCTGTGTCTCACAGGATAATTTTGAGGTTAAATCATGTAATATAGCAACACTACAAGGAAATTGATCCTGAACTGGTTGGAGGATTATAGAGTCTCCTCCTCCCTGTCAATCTCTCTTTTCTCTGAATTTTGCAACACTGGTAGCATGCAAACATAGAACTCACAGCCAGAATGGACTTGGAGACATTCGTCTGAAGATTCCATTTCAAATGCTTAGTACACACACATACACACAACACAGACAACACAAACATACGCCATACTACACATACAAACCACAAACACACGCACACACCCTAAGCTGGGCATTTGGACATTTGCCATTTCAAATTCCAAGGATGGCGTGTCTTCACTGCCCTTGTCTTCTCTTGTGATTTGGCCTTTGTAACTAGGAAAACAGCCCTGGTTCTCAGTCCAAAGATGTTATGAGGAAATGCTGTGGGAAACATAAGGAAAAGGGATGTGCTGTTTTTCTAAAGCCTTTTGTTCTTTGGTGATTTTAGACCTTATTTCCATGCCCACTGGTGATGGTCATTAATAAGTAACTAAAAAGTAATGTGTGTACAGAACATTCACCCTCTATCAGGCACCATGCTGGTGTATTACTTACAGGATGCATTTAACCCTTACAACACACCTATACAGTTACAGCTATGAAGCAATCTGGTTGCAGAGGGAGCTGCCATCCCCAATATTCTCTACTGCCAGGGTTCTACCCAGGAGTCAGACTCCCCACTACAATTTTGATCACTAGCAATTAGAAGAGCAATTGTATATCAAGCTGGGAGTGACCAATGATTAACCAGCCAAAGGGCACCCGGAGTGTCAGTCTTACTGACATAAATGATCCATAAAAAGTAACAAGTGGGCATCCATGAATGAGGAGGTATGAAGGTCTTTGCCATTTCATCATCCTGCTAATGCTTGGTATCTCTCAGAAGCTCACAGTCATTCCAGAGCCCTTGTGATGCCTGGCACTCTTGCCTCCAGACTATAGTCAGTAAATATATATTTTTTTCCTCAAAATGCAAAGCAATTTCTGTAAAGGCCAAGCCAGATGTTCTTTGCTAACCTATCACTGGCCATTGGGTTGACAGAAAGTTGTGGGCTTTTGCTGGAAAAGGGCAGCGCTAACAATCCACCCATGTTATCATATACGACTAGGGTAGGACACGGCCATCCCAGCCCCAGTGATTTACAGAGGCATTGAGTTCCAATAAGCCAAGCAAATGGAATTCCAGTGATATCATTTAGGGAGAAGGCTGTCTTTTTTGGTACAACTTAGCCATGTAGATAATATCAAAAACTACTCTTACCCCTTTAAATAACATATACGGAGCACATGTATCCATATCATATATGGAACTTCTGAAGTTCCAAGACAGCGTAAGACTGGCTCCTGTCAGGGTTAACATTTTCTATTACTTGTTCCATCTCAATGCTGGGTCAGATACCCTATGATCAACTTCCTCCCTTCCATTCACGTGGTTTCCAAACTGCTTTCTTGTTCATTGGTCATTCACAATGACCTTGAAGGGTTATCATTTATATTTCTCAGATGTGGAAACTATGCATCAGGTGGGATAAGTAACTTACCAAACAGCCCACAGCCCACAGTGGCAGAGATAGAATGATGCAGTTGTTTAGTGTTCACACCACTGCTTCCAGCCAGCCCAGATTTCTATCTGCAAGTTGGTACCAACAAACATTCTGGGGGATGACCTAGGCTGTCTGATCTGGGTGAGTGGAAGAAGCAAGGGGGTCCCTTTTAGACATTGCTAGACTCCATTTCTTTCCACATGCTGATCGCAACTAGTCTTTGACTCCAATTCATCTTTAAGTCTCAGCTCAATGCTACTTTCTCAAGGTGGCCTTGAGACCACTATCTAACTTAGGGTTTCCACTGTTATATGTTCCCACAGCATCTTGTTCTTCCTATTTAGTGATATTCTTCGTACTCATAATAGCTTTTTCAATTGCTATTTTCTTTATTAAGCTATAAGTTAATAAGCTTATTAACTGAAGCAGGGGCCATATTTAGCTAGCATAATTCCTAATACCTATTAGGCACTCAATACATGTATAGAATGAAAGAACAAAATATTTCCTCTCATGGAGAAGTCTGGACAGGGCCAGAGAGTGTCAACCCATCAGTCAGAAGGAGACTTACCATAAGTAGCCAGAGAGAAGTACAAAAACATGGCCAAGACCTCAGCAGCTGGTCAAATGATGTAAACCATTTGTTGTCAGGTCTAAACTGGGGCTAGGAGCCAGGAATAGGACCACAGCGGAGGGGAGAAGACCCAGAGCCTTTGTTTCCAACAGGGTAGTCACTCAAATGCCCCTCTAGGGACCAGAGGACCAGTATCCCAACAATATGACCAGGAAAATAAAGTTTACAGCTCTCTTCAGGGCTGTTTAGTTAAAACAGATGGCTCTGTACTGCAACAGATGCTTTCCTTCCTCTTATACGGCCAACCATTTCAAATAGTAGGTGATGGGGAGCTATAGATAGATGCACTGGTGGAATATCATGGCAAAAGGTGTGTTTAAGGAAGATTATTGTTAGGATAGAGAAAAGCCACACAAGAATCAGGAAGACCAGGGACTTCCCTGGCAGTCCAGTGGTTAAGACCTGTGCTTCCACTTCAGGGGGCACGGGTTTGATTTCTGGCCAGGAAATTAAGATCCTGCACACCATGCAGCATGGCCAAAAAAATAGAAAAGCATTATTAAAAAAAAAAAAAATCAGGAAGACCAGCTAAGATGCTAACAGACAAGAAAGAAGCAATGAGAAAATGAATTCAACAGGGACAATTGGAACAGAATGAAAAGAGTTGAAGTATATTTCAAAGGTACATTCTGTTGAGCTCGGTAATTGATAGGGTATGTAATAGGATCCCCTTTGGATTTGCTTTCTGTTTACTAAGTACTTTTATAGCCTTTACCTCATTTAAGCCTCATAAGAAGTCTGTGTGTTGGATAGATAAGGAAACAGGCTTGAGAACTGACCTGCCCACATTACACAGCTCAGAGAAGTTGGCCTGGGGCTGGAGTCCAGTCTCCTGACCACCATCTCTGAGCCTCCAGACAGCATCAGGCCATTGTGTATCCCAGAATTTGGGTTACAGAAATGAGCTCACCTCCCTCCTCAAGGACTAAGCAGCCTTTGATCTAGTTGGTGCATTCATGTTTATGTAAGTGCACATTTATAGGCCTGCATTTCCCAGAAGGGAGGTCGGAGGGTTCCCATCAGCTCTGGGAGTGTGACAACAGCCTCACAGCTGCCGTACCAAAGACCCCAGTGCCTCGCGACAGGCTCCGCCCCCTGTGAGTCAGGCCTGTCCTTCGTCTTTACTGTTTTTCCTGATTACTAAAGAAATTCCAGGGTCATTGTAAAATATCCAAAGAAGAAATTCTAAAAAGATAAAATACTATATACTCTGCTACAACTTACTTTTTTATTTGATAACGTAATACAAAACACTCACTGACATTTATGGATCCTCTGTTAGTTGCCAGGAACTGGATGAGTCACTTTAAATGAGCATCTCATTTAATCCTCGAAACAGTCTCCAACAAGTGCTATTATTACCGCTCTTCTACAGATGAGGAAACCAAGGCTCCCATGGAGTCATGTACCCAAGTTCACAGAGATGGTGAATCTGGGCAGGCCCTATGATCCAGAGTGCACACACCTAACTGCTGCTCTGTATCCAGGATATCTTTCCAAGTCAGACACATTCAATCATATCTGTTTCTTGAAGAAAAGGTTGTTGTCTTCTTCTAGTCCCCAAAATGTTTCTTGGGTTTAGTTAACTAGAGTAAAGGGGCCAATCCATAATTCATTTTCTTTTCTTTTCTTTTCTTTTTTTTTCTTTTGAGGTTTTGAAAATACATTTCTTTTTTTTTTTAATTGAAGTATAGTTGATTTACCATGTTGTGTTTCTTTCATGTGTACAGCAATTGATTCAGTTATACGTACATATGTATCTATTTTTTCAGATTATTTTCCCTTATAGATTATTACAAAATATTGAGTATAGTTCCCTGTGCTATAGTAGGTCCTTGTTGGTTATCTATTTTATATATAGTAGTTTTTTAAAAAAAAGAAGCAGTCACATTCTTCAGCTAAACTTAAATAGGTTTTCTCGTATCTACCTGCTGAGTCAGAAATCCTCATAGTTATGTCCCCTTACCAGTGATAGACAAATCACGTGGCTAAAACAGGAAGCTCGAATCTTGGGTTAGGTCCTGGCTACACTATTAGTTTACTGAGTAATCAGGAGCAATACCCTCTCTGTCTGCATCTCAGTTTCCTCAACCTTATGAGGAGAAGTTTGGGTGGTCTCTGAGGACCCTTCCAGTTCTGACCCATCACATGTTGTCTCTCGTGACTTTCTGGGATGTGGATGGGCTTATTTTATAAGATCCTTTATTTAAAACAAAATTTAAACATTCATAGTAACATTCAGAATAGTAGAATGGCCAGGGAAAGGAGATAAACGGTGTATTGGTTTTCAAAGGTTATTGTAACAAATAAGCACAAACAGTGGCCAGAAATAATAGAAATTTATTGTCTTAGTTCTGGAGACTTTGAAATCAGGGTTTTGACAGGGTTTTATTCCCTCCAGACTCACTAGAGGAGAATCCACTCCTTGCTCTTTTCAGCTTCTGGTGCCTCTTGGCTTACACTACATCCCTTCAATCTGTTTCCAGTCTCTGTGGTCATGTTGCCTCCTCCTCTTCTTCTGTGTCAATCTCCCTTTGCCTCTCTCTCATAACGCTTGCGTTCGTATCTAGGGCCCACCCAGATAACCCAAGATATCCCCATCTCTAGATCCTTAACTTAATCACATTTGTAACAACCCTTTTCCAAAGAAGGTCACATTTACAGGTTCCAGGGATTAGGAGCTGATATCTTGGGAAGCTGCTGTTCAGTCTATTACACAGAAGCACTGAAAACCCCATTTCAACTGCTCCATGATGACACTCAAGGTGATCTCTCAAAGACATCATCATGAACAACAAAGGCCAAGCAGACATAAATACAAACATGCTGTGGGTATTTGATAGGGGAGAGGAAGGAAAGCAGAAGGAAAAGGTCAAGAGAGGTTGATTGCAATGGAATTGTTGTGTAATGGAGAGAGTGCTTGCTACCTGAAACAACACACAAGTGCATCACACTGACTGGCTGAAGGGTTCCACCTCTACAAACCAGGGCAAGACTACCACGGAGCCCTAGATTGCCCAACCAATGAGTAGTTTTATGACACTAACCGTTTGTTGTAAAGTCAAACAACTTCTTGGTGCCAGAATTATTCTCCTCTGACCCATTCAATTCCCTACAATACGTTTAATTATTTTCTTTAAGGAAAAAACAAACCACACTTTTCATTCCCAATAATACTACACATATGCTCCTTAAACTGGCATAGGATTTACCAGCTCATCTTTTCTCTGGAGAGTTCACTAACTTCAGGAAATGTTCTTAAAAATAAATGCCCAAGCAATATTTTAGTAAACCTAAAGAAGTCTAAATTCTTGGAAATTTGGATTCAAGACAGGATTCTACCAGGTACAAACTGGGTGCCTTTGGGTAAGTTATGCCGTACTCAACCATTCAACCACTGAAAAGTTGACCCCTCCCAGCCACCTGCTCTCTCCCTTGGTTTAGAATAATCTTGAAAAATGTCTTATATCCACTTCTAAACTCTGAATTCCCTGATGACAGGGAAAATGTCTTGAAGAAAATAATGGCTGATTTACTGAGCCTTATGTTCCATCCAGCACTCAGTAATGTCTCTATGAATCGTGAAAATGATTCCCGTTTTAAAATGAGGAAATGTAATGCTTAGAGAGGTTAGTTGACTATTCGAGATGGTACAACTAAAGAAAGAGGAAGTCAGGATTCACACCCTAAGTCTAAACTTCATACTCTTTCCCCCAGATCACGCTTCCTCCCTCATCTCTAGCACCTAGTGCAGTATCCAGAACATGGGACACTCTGGAGGAAATAGTTGATGGGTATGAATGAATTAAAAAGTGGAAAATGGAAGCAAGGACTTGTTTACACTATGCATGAGCTATGCTACCTCTGCAATGTTGGAAATCACAGGTGTATGTGTGAGAGAGGGCAAGCAGAGGCAGACAGAGAGAGCAGTGATATACAAAATAAAGCCTTACAAATTACAACTCTCTACACTGCCTAAAGCAATTTTCACAGGATTGCTGCATTTGATTCTCACAAAATACCTGGGAAGTACGAAATGTCAGGAAGTGGATTCTCACTTCTAGTAACAGAAATGCAATCTGAGGTGTTACCTAACTACAATTCCTAAGTGGTAGGGACAGGATTCAAAGCCAGGTCATAGGACTTCTCGTCCAGTACTTTTCCCACTGGGCAGCACTGCTCCCTCTCGCCATGGACTCTCCTCTTTGGCCACAAATCCCTTACCTATAGCTTACTCGCAGGCTCTGGGGGCAGCAGCCTTCTGCTGCCATAAGTAAACACACACACACACACACACACACACACACACACACACACACACACACAC